>NC_135876.1:18130788-18420788 GCF_031162955.1 Sander vitreus
TAAACTTCTTACACACGGCAATGAAGTGCTTTTGATGTATATAATGTAAAATAGAATTTAGCATTCATAATTTGTATAAGATGGTTGAAGAATGTTTGAAAATGGATTTTCTTTATTTTACTGCATTTCTGTTCTCACATCTATTTTGTTTCCCTACTAAATAAAATGTTTATTTGACCCCTTATACACTATTGCCAATATATATTTTTTGTAATGAAGAATTGCCATTGATTTATTTAAATATCTAGGAAATGTTGTGTTCCTTTGCAAAGCACGGCTCCTTTTAATTCCTATAAACAAAAGCATTTCCACACAAAGCCACAAGGTAGATTTGTTAATATTTTCCTATTATCAGATTGGCAGAGTTTAGAAAACCCACTGATAGGGTAAAACTTCAGTTGCCGTATGATGCTGTCTCATTTTGTTTCATGAACAGATTTTATTTATTTTTTTGTCATGGGATGCAAAAGTCTCGGGCACAATTGCGGTCATGGGTATTAAAGAGGCAGCAGTAGTAAGAAGTGGATAGGTGCACACTAAACCGAGACCTTAGGTTAATGCCTAAAATAAAATAAAAAACAAACTACCACATACTGAGAATCAAATGATAACTTATAACCTTGATACTTTAATGAAACATTCCCACCCACTGAAATGTCCATTTTCTCAGATAGTTTAGTTTGTTTATGTATTTGTTTGCTTGTTTCTTTTCTCAATAACTCGAATGTGGCCAATTTCTTCCCTCTCTAATAATACCTCAGATATTAAATAATTGTTAGTCATTAAATAAAAACAATGAAAACATGTTTATGATACTATACTGTACCTATTACAAGTTTAAACCACACAACTTCCTTGCCATTTTCCCTTAACTTTTGTAGCCAATAATATACTGTATTTACATTTTGTAGGGCTGCAACTGACTGTCCCCATTATCAATGTATCTGTTATTTACTTACTGTTATTTTTCTTTAACTGATTAATTGTTTAGTCCAGGGGTCTTCAACGTTTTTTCGGCCAAGGACCGATTATGGGGCATACAATATACAATACTATATACGCTTTAAGCTATTAAAATAATTGTTGAAATATTCATATATTGTATTCATATCATGTTTTAATGTTACTTAAGCTTAACTGTATCTGTGAGTGGCTACGTATAAGCCAGTAAGCCTATCATCAATGTTTTGTAAAGGAGTTAAAAAAAAAAAATGTATATTATTTTTCACAAATAGACCTGTTTATCTTTGCTAATAACATGTTGGATTCATGTTAATGTATATTTTCAGAAATATATATTTTTTTAATCAAGTGACGTCTTTATAATGCTGGTGTTGTCTGACCAACAGTCCAAGAATATATTAAATTTGAAAGTCATTAAAAACATAGAAAAGCAGCAAATCATCAAATTTGACAAGCTGGAAACAGCGCATCTTGGTTTGCTTTGCATAATCGAATTGTTGTCAATTAACTTTTCGACTACACGGCCAATCCACTAATTGTTTCAGTATATTTTTGTTTATATGTCAAAATAAGCCAGCGTTAACGTGGAGTTGCGAGTTTCCGAGGATCACCCGAACGCAGCAAACGCACACCCGGCGTAAATGAGTATGACGTCATGCGCTCGGACCGAGCCGTGACCTGCTGCTCTGGCTATGCTAGAGGTCCGTACCAACATATGTTCCGCATAAAATCCAGTAAATACCGGTTATTTATGAAATGTAACGCATTAAACGGTACTCGTTTAGTGATTGTAGAAGGTAACCAGCGCAGCAGCAGTGATTCTCATGAGCGGCGATCGGTATTTAGTAGCGCATGTTGATATTTTAAGTTTACCTCAGCTAGCTGGCTAGCTAACTTAAGCTTGTTTTCCAGCTAACCAAAAGTGAAACTGGAATATGCGCTACATGGTAGCAAGCTTTCGGAGTTTGTCTCTAAATTGACTCAATCGAGGTATGTTTTTTTTTTGTCATTGTTAATATGGGAGTGACAGCTGAATGTGCAGTGTGAAATGTGCTGTCATTGTCGTTACTTCCTTAACGTTATTGTATTGACATAGTGTAACGTTTTTTTGTGTAACAGGGTGTAACGTTGGTTATGATTTAAGCTTTTTATTTTATACTAAATTCTTAACAGTAGCAAGTGTTACACCTAATTAGGTGACCCGAATTACAATTTCCGTTATAATGCCACTGCAAACGTGTTTTAGATATTGTATTTCAGTAGTTGTTACCAAAAATTGTGACCTCTTAGTATTTAGATAGGGTCAGAAATGTTGGTAGATGTTAATCAAATAAATGTGACCACATAATATTTAGATACAGAGAGAGTATCCACTCTATCACCATTGTTGGTGACAAATATCATAATACAGTATGTGATTAGAAAAAACAAAACAAAAAAAAAAACATTTGCGTTGGCGACATAGCTAAAATTCAAGTTACAGAATGTGATGGGTCACATGATTCATTGTAACATGTTATATTACATAGGGAGGAGTGTTTTCGCTCATCCATTCAGTGATGTTGCACATTGTGCTTTTAGGTATCAACTCTATAACAAACAAGACATAAACATGGTTGCTTCCTGGCTTTAGCAGCAGCTTGACCCTCATCATCATGGACTCCTGAAATCCTTAGGCTTCAGCGACTCATCCGGTCGCTGGTTGTTGTTGTTTGGAACGAGGTCACCTTTCAGTCTACAACCTGTCTGATCTCCCAAGAAGAGGGAGCGAGCAGATGGGGAACTGTTGCTGTCGCCCTGAGAGTCCCTGTGGCAGTGCGGAGGAAAGAAGTGGTTTGCTGAAAGATGACCCGAAGGCCACGGTGTCTACAGGTGAAACACTTGTGGTGGGCAACTGTGGTCCTGAAAAAGATGATGACATCAGGTGAGATAACTATTGCAGTAATAGCTCCCTTTTTTTGGTGTTTGGTGACCCCCTCAGCCTAATTATTTATGTATGCCACTATATGATTTGGTGACATAATTTTTACTTATGCAAACTTCACAGGGAAAATTTAAAAAGCTATTTTATACCTGTTATTCTGTAGCGGGTTACATCGTCATTATTTATATTTTCATGATCTGAGATGTAAACATTTAATTTCCCAGAGGGGCAATTTTGCTCACAGACAGAAGCCAACAAATGCAGAACAATACTGCAGTGAATAAAATCAATTGATACAAAACAATACACACTGTCACTGCTGGCATTGTCACTTCTCGTCAAACCCACTTTGAGAAAGTTGCCACAAAAAGAAGCCAGAAGGACAGTCTGTTGCATCCACAGCTGCTAACAGACCAAACCACATTTTGTTTGATGGAATAAAAGACCTCATATATCAGTTAGTGCCATCTCGAGAGAGGTAACACCCCCCCGCAGGAAATTCCGCCGCATGCGTGTCTTTTCGCCGATGTCCGTTTCCTTCCGCTTTCTTTGTGTTGCAATTTTATACTCCGGTGGATTTCTGAGGACTATGGGTAACTGCTCCTCAGATCTCTGCAGGGTAAATCCAGACAGCTAGCTAGACTATCTGTCCAATCTGAGTTTTCTCTCGCACCACTTAAACTACTTTTGAACGTACACATGTTCACCAAAAGAAGTTCCTTCCCGGGGCTATTTTGCAGCGGCACCGTGCGGAGCTTAGCACAGCCCATGATGATTGTGATTGGTTTAAAGAAATGCCAATAAACCAGAGCACGTTTTTCTCCCATCCCGGAATGCCATGTGGACTAGCCTGACCCTTCTCCGCAGCGCCTGTGGAGGACGGTCTGGCAAAGCGAGACTAATAGCAAATGTTAGAACTGACTCAATAAAGGAAGTATAGAGCAGTTTTTTACACTTGTCAACACTGAAACTAACTTCTTAAGAAAGCGTAAAGGTTGTGTGCTGTCTGTATTTAAATTTTGTTTTTGACTCAGACCGACTATATCTTTTTGGACAGGATGTAGACAAAGTGAGATCATACATTTTCCTGTAAACATATGACTCGCTGCTGGATATCATTTAGGTTTTCCCCCTAAGGTTTGTGTAGGGTGTGTTATGTGACCAAATCAACTTTGAGTGCTCCTGTGGTCTCAAATAGGGCTAGGGGACTTCCAGGTCTTAAAGGGCTTCTTTGTCATTTCACACACTAGTGGTTAGCGCAGAGGTAATGCATAAAGATTAAGTAAGTAATTACAGATTTCCTACATTGCAGAAAGAATCTTGAAACATCTTGCTGCAAAATGTTATCTGGGATCACATATCTACTCTGGGTTGTTCCTGTTCACGAAAAGGCTGTTATACTCAAGATATCAAAGCTGCAACAAGTGTGGGTTTGAGGGATTTTTGTTGTATGGTATGACATTGCTCATCCTGTCTGTGTTATGTCACTCAGGAAAGTGCCTGAAGAGGCCAGTATAAAGGTGGAGGAGGCTGTGCAGGTGAAGCAGAGTCCTGAGGTTGCAGAGATGGAGCCTAATAACGTTCAAGAGAATGGGCCCTTGCAGAAGGTGGTCTTACAAACGGCAACACCTTCCAGCAAAAAGTCTGAACTCAAGGAAAACTCCACCAGAGCACAAGATAAAGATGTGAAGGACCGTCCTACGTTCAGTGGACAAGCTGAGCCCCTGCAATGCACTTCGAAAGAACACACCACAGCTCTTTGGGAGGCTTTTAGAAATGAGGCATCAGAAGAAGAAAACCCAGCCTCAGCGCAGGGCAAAATCCCTGACGGCAGCTCTCTAACAGCAGGGGCAGTTTGCCCTGAAAACCATACTGAGACAAACACAACAAGAGCGCACAATACGTTGGACACTACTCATGATAATGATGAAGAAGCGGGCTCCAAAGTCACTATTGAAAACGCTGTAGCCGAGCCAGCAGGGGAGTCTTCTCAAAAGAATGAAGTGTTATCTGTGCCAAACACTCCGCTCACTGCAGCAGCTTGTCAGGTGTCGTCCATCTCTGGGGTCAGTCAGGAGAACGGCAAAGAGTCTCCGAGCTGGTGAGTCACATGGCAAGTCAAACTGTAAAGTTTCTGTTGCTGTTTTGGATGTCGAAAAATGCAACATACCATAAGGTTGAATTGGATTGGAATTAGGGCTGAGCAATACATTCACATTCATTTTGCTCATATATCATTCAGTTTGCATTTCCATATTTTGTCTAAATAAAAAAATATATACTGTAAAGCAAATGCTAAATCTGACAACTATAGACCAGTGCAGTGTTTTTCCTGCATAGAGGAATTTTTGGCACCCCCCAACGAGGTTTTTTAGCCAGCCCCATAGGAAAATCACCAGCACCAAAATCACAAGAATTCAGAATAAAAATAGCAATTCAAATGCTCTCTAAATATGTTTAAGAGCAATTTACCAAAACAACCTTTGAACAAGCAGAACATAAACTTGAATATGAGAGCTAATTTCAGTTTTAGCTCCAGAGTCTGTACCAGACTCCCGGTGATTTATTTAAATATCTTTTTTTTTTTTAACCAGTTTTGTGCAAAATATACATTTTTGTTTATCAAATTGTCAGAAATAACAGGAAAATGCACACATTTCTGTCAAATAGGGTAACACATATTCAATACTCATTTATTGTAAGCGGACCGATCATGCTTACTGCCGTGCTTGGCCCATTCTGAGCCAGGAAAAACCCTGCCAGTGCTTCCAAATATGGTGGTTTGGTAGCAAGCTTATTTGATCATTTTAAGTAGTCGCGTGATTCTTGCTTTGGATAGAAGCGCCAGCTAATGTAATGTATAAGGTTGAGTATGAGGCGTTGGAGGAATGATTTAAAAATTATAGGAAAGCAGAAAAAAACATTTCTACTACCCAAAAAGTAGGAATATTTTATCAGACTTTCCTCTCTTTTTCTGGTGAATTATTTGATAATTGTATCTCTTTAACACCTAAACATGTTCAAATAAAACAAGTCAGAGAAGCGATATTTACTCTTTTGTTTAACCTGAACTAGACAGACAACCTATCATGTGATATTTCATGACCTCAAGAAATACCATGGAGTATATTTATACTGGAAGGAGGTCTTCTGGACAATGAACAGTATTTTTATGTCACCCAGTGTAAACTGGTATATCATGCGCCGATAGGTGTTTATTTTGCACTTGTTTTCTGTAGCGAAGCTTACCGACCCTTTAATCATTAACACTTTCATATCTATGTTAGTATTAGGCCATTGAGGGCAGTGTTACAAAATCCATGAGCAATGTGATGAAGTACCTGTATTAGAAATTACAGAAATTATAATATAAAACATTCTCTCAAAACATTCTATTCATATCACACAACCTGTACAATGAGTGGTGTGCATTAGCAGACTGAGTCCCTGCTATATTGTAATCAATATCTTTTTTTGTCGTTCTGTGTTTAGTGCTTTGACAAAGGATTCAGAGAAAGGGAGTTCTTCAGCGTGCAAGGAGGCCGGTCCTGAAGTCGTACAAATCCATGTCTGTGAGTCTTCTCCTGAATCAGAGCCCGCGGGACTCGACCACTGTGGTGAGGAACGAGACTCCACCAACTGTGTCAGGGAGCCAGAGCCCACAGCCCCGGCAGACGCCAGCCAGAGGTCAGTAGGTTCAGAGTTTGTGATATCAAAACAAGATGCTTGTTTACATAAACTGTGTACTAGTTTTTTCCCCAGAGCCTCCCTATGACCAGTAGGGGGCATATACACACCACAGCTGGTTGATTTAGCAAAATGATTGTCTGTTGCACATCCCTGTTCTTCTGTTCTTTCTCATTTTTTCTTAGATTCTTTTTTTCCACAATATATGTATAACTGAATATGTTTCATGATAGTTAATGTCATTTAGGTGGCACATTTAATACTTGAATAATATGAGTTTGACATCAATAGGAAATGTTTGATTCATACATATAAAGCAGGGAAAGAACCAAATATGTATATTCTCTCCAGCTCAAAGTCTGATCAGGATGCACAGCCAGAGCTTGGTTGTACAGCTACAAGCTCAAAGGAGGTCACTTCCTTGGGGAACATCGAACAAGATATTGGAGAGGAAGTGATGCCTAAAGGACAGGAGAAAGATAGAGATGTTCCCAGCGCGAAGGAGGACGATGAGATTAGGAACGAGGCGGAGAAGGCTCCCACAGAGGCCGAGGCTCTGGCTGGGAAAGATTCTGAGATTCAGGAGGTAACTGGAAAAAAGGAGCAGCTGGCAGGGAGCACATCCACCGATGTAAAGGCTGATGAGATACCTGTCACAGAGAAGGAAGACGGCCTTTTTTTTTTTTAGAGGCTTTATAGAGTAAACATCACATTATGTGTTAGGGGTTTTATCCATTGAAAGATTAAGTCAGAGTGAAATAATGATTTTGGAATTGTGAAACAGGATGTTATACCCTGCAGTGCCCTGCTCCACCCTGTAACACCCTGCAGTGCCCTGCTCCACCCTGTCATGCCCTGCTCCACCCTGTAACACCCTGCAGTGCCCTGCTACGCCATGAACTACTACAACTACTATTCCTAGTCATAGTTCCATTAGTTTCATCGCCATGGTCACACTAAATACTTGCTCTTCGGGGAATTACTGGAATTTTTTGGGTCTTTGTAAATTCTAGAGTGTGGTCTAGACCTACTCTATCTGTAAAGTGTCTTGAGATAACTCTTGTTATGATTTGATACTATAAATAAAATTTAATTGAAGTGGGACACGGTGTGGCAGTGTAGACTCTCAGTACCACGTGTTCAATCTTCAACTTTGAATCTTACACATCCTCCCCAGAGGCATCGTTAAAAAAAGTGAATGTGATATTGGTTTTAATTTCTGTGCATGCATACTGGTACGCCACAAAGTAATTTGTACAAAAACATGTAGACCTTTTGTTTGTGTTTTGAGTTAAAAGGATAAGGTTGTTTTTCTGTATATATTTTTTATTGTCAGCATATTCCATAAAAGGACTAAAACCACCAATTTGCTTGTCCATCTATCCACACTTTTCCACCGTGTGGCACTCAGCTCATTTGTTCCTACTGGAGATGTAACTCTTCAAACAAGGCTACAAACATGCAATATATTTTCTTTCTTCTCTTTTTTTTAAAGGCCAAGTCATTTCTTAAAATAAGCACTATGGTTTTTAGAAAACGTTACTCTTAAAGGAGTCAATAGTGCATTTAGTGAGGACTTTTTTCAGCTGCGGAATAATACCAATTTGGTGCTCTAGTGAGTATTTACAGCAGCAGGATGGTGTTTGTGGGATTAACTTAAAATAAACAACAGTGCCCATGTTCATTGAAATGAAGGAACATGTCATCCAGTGCAAAAGTGTGGATTATTGATGTGTTTTTAATAGTTTTGGGACCACAATGGAGCTCTACAGCACAGAGGATTAAGATATATCAGGCTTTGTATACACAAAAATGTTGTTGGTTTTGGTCTTTTGACTTGTTGACAATAAGAAAAAGACAGTCTTATGCATTAGGGATTATTCTTATAGAATAAGTCTTATTCCTTTTTAGTGACGAAGACCTGTACAGAGGAGCTGAGGAGCTGTCGGCGTCACCAGAAACTACACGTCAGTACACACAATCACACATCTATGTACTGAAATAGAGATTTCAAACAACAACTTTTGTTTTGTAAAATATAAACAATGGTCATTTTGTTTTGTCCATAATTTCCTCTTGCTTTCCTCTGTCTTTCTCAGTTGTAAAGGTGGAGGACAGATGCAGTTTGTCCCCGGCGGTGGATATTCTGTTTTACAGTGAGAGAGAGTGGAAAGGAAATACTGCCAAAAGTGTTCTCATTAGAAAGGTCGGTGTCTGTAATGTTTCACATTAAAGTCAGTTTGTTGTTGTTGTTGTTGTTGTTGTTGTTCACGTGAATGGCTAAAAGATTTCCTGTTGTGTTCCGGGCTGCTGCTGCAGGGTTATAAAGAGATGTCCCAGAGGTTTGGCAGCGTGAGGAGAGTCAGGGGGGACAACTACTGTGCCCTCAGAGCCACGCTGTTCCAGGTGCTCTCCCACAGCACCCAGCTGCCTGCATGGCTGCAGGAGGGCAATAATATGGTAACGAGATGGTATCAGTTGACTGTTGGCTAAGCCCCATGCCCCTTAGTTAATGTTGCTATGCATGTCAAGCTTTCAGTTTCCAGACACCCATAGCAGTTAGACAGTTTAATTCAATAAAGCTAAGGTCAGCTAGCTAGCCCTATGATTTAAATATGTGGTCTATTGTTGACTTTGTTTCTAGTTGACTTTACAATGAGAGTCCTGATGACTAAATACATTGACAATATATTGTGTTAAAATACTTATGTCCCAGGCAAAAATAATTAAACAGTACAGTAGGTAGTAAGCTAGTTAGCCAGGGTAAGAATTCAGCTTCCCTTAGAGTTAATTAACACAATGTTTAATTAATTTCTTACACGTTTGCTGTTGTGTTTTTGGTTGTGGAAAGACTTCAAAAAGGACATCATCCTCCAAACTCTTTAAACGACTCTTGAACATTAGCTCGACAGCCCTGTCATGCCTAGCTACGTTTTCGCTGTTCAGGGCCGGGGTTTTGCAAACTGGTAATTACACATGGCCATTTGCAGCACAACAAATACAGAAAAGCCACAAAACAAAAATCCAAAAGTCTGATAACCTTTTTTTTAATGTTTGTTTTAATACTGCCAGTGCTTCAGCTCATTTGAACACAGCTGAAATCTCATCTTAGCATTTTAATTACAGCTTCTGAAGCAACTTGAGGCCCAGGAAGGTCTGATAAGTCAGTGGACATTTCGTGGAGAATGCCTGCAGGGAGATGGGATAGGAGATGCCACCGTGCAGCTGAAAGGCTACATGGAGCTTCTTCGAAATACGGTACTGGCTGCAAATCTGTTCAGAAACATGCATACAGCGAGAAAGTATTTCAAAGACAGAGCAAGTAAACCACAGCACTATTTGTATGCCATCAGTGGACACTGAGGGTATTGATATTCATCCACAGAGCTTTTAGATGTAATTGGTACCATATGTAAAGGGAGGTAGTCTTCTAAATGCTGCACTGCTCTGTCTTTTGTGTCATTTAGCACAAAGCCTAGTAATGCTCTAGGATTTCGAGGGATAGATGATCCATGATCCGCCTCAAATAAACTGTTGTTTCAACTGTTAAAACCACAATGCCTCTTTACTATAACCGTATAAGGCCCCAAGCAGGATTTATAGTGAGTCACTGCCACTGGTTGCTTGTGAGGAATTCTGGTGTTTACTGCACACGTTTTTTTTTTGTTTTGTTTTTAAAGTCGGACCTCTTTTGCTTCATGAGAGGTATCTGTGTGCTGGTTTGGTGTCCAACATTATCGATTCTATACAATTGCACGTGGAATAGACTGTGTTGTTACTCTGGTTTGTGCTGGTTCCGCAAATATTATTTTATATGCACTAACAGTGGTTTCAGAAAGTATTCAGACCCCTTCACTTTTTTTAACACTTTGTGTTGTAGATGTCATTTTAAATGGATTCTTTTGCCCTGACATGCAGTGTGAATCCTGGGACCGTATATACAGAGGTGTGTGCCTTTCTAAATGATCTCCAATCTATTCAGTTTACCACAGGTCGACTCCAATCAAGTTCTAGACACTTCTCAAGAATAATTAAAGCAAACAGGATGCACCTGACCACGATTTGAAGTGCCACAACAACGGGTCAATGAGATTTCAGCTTTTTATTTTTAATACATTTGCAAAAATGTCTAAAAATAAGGTTTTCACTTTGTCTTTTTGGGTGTAGATTAATGGGCAAAAATTATAATTTTTTTCCATTTAAAATTAATAAATAAAGTGCAAAAAATTAAGGGGTCTGACCACTTCCTGAAGCCACTGTATATGCAAGGAATGGGGAAAATGGAAATCCAATAGCCATTCAGTAAGGACTGTCTGAAAATAACAGTTTAAAGTGAAAGCAAACAGAAAACTGCAGAAAATGTTAGCAATTTATACTTGATAAATTACTTCAATGATTACGTGCTCGTCAAAATAGTTATTGATTAATTTCATTGATTTGTTTCCAGTGGCAGGCAGCAGTGGACTGCTCCTCCGCTGTGGAGCGGCAGCAGCTTTGCGAGCGAGTGTTTCAGGGAGGAGAAGAGGAGCTGCGGCTGCTGGAGGCGCTCAAGCTGCTGATGCTGGGCAGAGCGGTGGAGCTGCACAGCTGCATGCAGGGCGGCGGAGACATCCCGCTCTTCTGCTGGCTGCTGTTTGCTCGGGACTCATCTGACTGCCCGCGCTCCTTCCTCTCCAACCACCTCAGCCACGTGGGCCTCAGCGCCGGGCTGGAGCAGGTAGGAGAAACCCATGGCTGCTTTTTTATTTGTTGACCAGCCAATCACAGACTCACTTAAACAGGCATTTTAAAGACATGTTGTACTGGCTACATAGAGTAGTTTTCCAGCAGGTAGGGAGCATTTACGTGAACCCTTTTATGGTAAATAACACTTGCTAGAAACTAGTTGCTGGGATTTTCCTTCCCTTTTGAATCCAGCAATAAACTTCTGCTGAATAAACTGTTGACACGCTTGGTAACTTACGAAACAACTATTTTTGGATGTCATGGGATTTGAGCGTGTAATCTGAGAACTGAACAGTAAAACATGCCTGCGCTTGTAATGTTGAGCTGTAATTTCTCTACTTCATTAGCCCCAGGGGTGAGGAGGCTTCAGGAAGGATAGGCTACTGAGTGAATTGTTATTTTCACTCTGATTTTACAGGCCCTCTTTTCATAAAGAAACCCCACCCATACATCTAATGTGCTTGAACAGCTGATTAAACATTGTGGTCTTTGAAAAGTATGCATTTTGATCAGGCCGCCTCTGTAACCGTGCAATTATCTCCCTGCTTTGTGCTGTTTGTACAGGTGGAGATGTTCCTGCTGGGCTATGCCTTGCAGTGCACCATTCAAGTTTACAGACTGTACAAGGCTGACACAGAGGAGTTTATCACCTACTTCCCAGACGACCATAAGGATGACTGGCCGTCCGTGTGCCTCGTCACAGAGGATGACCGCCACTACAATGTGCCAGTTGTAGAAGCTGCAGAAGAACTACACAAGCAGCTCAACTCGAGCTGATTGCCACTGCAATTGAAGTATCCTGCCATACACACACACACAACACTCCTCAGGTCGATCAAGGTGAATAGATTTATGGCAATTGAAGGAATAGTTTGACATTTTGGGATATTTGCTTTCTTGCTGAGCGTTAGACGAGACACTGGTTAACTTAGCACAAAGACTGCAAAACGGGGAAAGAGCTAACCTAGCTCTGTCTGAAGGAATGTTTCCAGTCTTTGTGCTAAGCTAAGCTAACCGGGTGCTTGCTGTAGCTTCATATTTAGACTTTAGAGTCGAATCGATCTAACTCACGGCAAGAAAGCAAAAAAGCATATTTCCCAAAATGTCAAACTATTCCTTTAAAAAAAATATGCGGATTTGAGACCCTGTACAAGATGTGGTTTACACACTTTTGTACACACTGTACTGTATACAGTTTTCAATTTGAGTACATGTACATATATGTGCATCTGATATTGCGGGGTCATCTCAGTTAAGTCCAAATTAGTTTGCAGGGTGTCATTTTGACTTTAAGGCAGGGAGATAAAATGCCCAGATTTTCTCAGCAACCTCCTTTTGTCTCTTTAAAATCCTGATCAAAACACAATGGAGCTGCCAACATAAAGGTTGGTGTTTACACTGGAATTTGGGCACTTTAAGTTGTTAATTAATTTATTCTGTTTCATTTAGTCAAGAAAGTGTGTGTGTGTGTGTGTGTGTGTGTGTGTGTGTGTGTGTGTGTGTGTGTGTGTGTGTCTAAGTGTAAAAGATGTTGCCTTTAACCAAGCTGTTCTGAGTGGAAAAACATGCCAATGTTGCTGCAAATACTGGCAACAGTCCCAACCACCAGCCACTGGATTCAGTAGTAAGTGCTTGCTTGGTCCTCCATGTTGCCTTAGAAATAATGCACAATAAGAATGAATGTTAGTTATTAGTGATAAGAGGCAATTTTCTTGCCCTAATTCCAGAGCAGTTTAAGGTGGTACATTAACAGTAAAACAGTGATTATGCCATTTGCAGGAATGTTCTTTCTCCGTCAGCTTTTTGGATGGCATTTAGATAATATGAAAGTACAATTTTTCTAAAAGTCTTTTTTCTTTTGTTGTAGCTTTTCCAAATTTTATGAGAACTGACATTTCAGAAGATACAGTAAATGACACATTACGTCTATTCGGGGTCTCATAGACTCCATCTGTAAAACATGGTTGAATACAATGGATTTTCCGATGATGTGCGATTGGTGTGGACTGTACTTTTTTTTTTTAGCAGCACTACCCCTCATTGACAGACAAAAGAAATTTGTTCATGCATAGCCCATATAATATTTCCTTATTTGGTGTAATAACATGCTTTATGGTCATTTCTGTATTTTGTCACCATCAAATGTGCAAAACTATGTTTTTGTCAAAGAGACACAATATTTTTTACAAGTATTTCAAGGGGAAAAAATGGTTGATTTTGCAATTACTATTATTTTACGCATACAGCAGTGGGGTCTGAGGGACCTGACCTGAGCCAATGTCAACAAAAGACGAGGGTTAGTAATAAAGCAATTTATTTGCCAAATAAGAATGCCTATACAGTATATACAATACGTACGACAGCCTGAATACTACCAGGAAAATGCTTGGCAAAACAAAAGTAGGACTCCCAGACTGCATGAAAAGTGAACAATCATAATTGTATTCTGTAACACAAGCAATGATATAACGAGGGATTCCTGACCCCTCTGGGCTATTAAATATACACATTGCATTACCTATATAAAACAATCTGTACACCGTTGTATGTAAAATACGATTGCACAACCCAACAAGTCCCACAACATTTCTATATTTGAATTCAAGCAAGGCCTTTGCCGCCTAATCTTGATAAAATAACATAAAATAATGAACTCTGTATTTTGGCAACTCCACTACCACTCGACAGACGTTTCATTCTTGCTGCTGAGGAGGAAAAGTTCTCCTGTGTTGTTTTCCCTTGTTTACCAGTAAACACATGAAAGTGGTCATTACACCAGCTGATGCGATGATGCAACTATAAAAACTAAGGAAAGGTCGGAAGACAAAACGGTATATACACAGATGAATGAACACTTGGAGGTGCATGGCTTTCTTTACAGTGTGCGTTTTAATGGTGTGTAGGTCGACATGAAGAAGACCTCGTCACTCTTATTCAAAGTTTAGTCTGATGGGAGAACCTCTGAAACCAAACCATACTCGGGTCCTCTCTCCTCTCCAGCACTGTAACACTCGGCAGTATCTTCTTCAGCAAAGTTCCACATGGAGGTCGGCTTTACCATCGCCTGCAGTCAAAGTTCACTCCTGTTCCTCCTCATCCTCCTCCTCCTGGAGCTCCTCGATGGCATCCATCTGAGTCCTGGCGCACACCTCTCTCATCGGAGCCGAGTCCTCGCCCTCCACCACCAGCTCATTGGACATCTCATTATTTTTCTGCAGAGATGGCACAAAAATAAATAAAAACCACAGCATCTTTTAAAGGTGACTGGGAAAGAAGAACTAGCATTGCCAGAAATTGCAGCACAACCATTGTGCTAATAAGAAGCTTCATAATGGAAGAATACAGTATACCTGGGTGAGTAATACAGTCCTCGTGAACATAGAAGTATTTAGGAGCATGCATTGCTTCCTGAATCCAATAACCTCTTATGCTTCTGGTTATCAGCGCTAACTTATTACAAACTGGAAATACAAATTTGAAAGTTTAATAGACTTGACTGTGATTACAGTACTTTTCAAACTAGGTGTTCGGTGCCACGCAGGGTGGCGCTGGCAAAATGCCTGTTGTATGCGTTTGTCTTCACTCCTGCTTCTCTTTCTCTTCCCCTCCCTGGTTTTCTTTCCAGGTGCTAAAATAACGATTGTTTTCCACCTGTGCAGCCCAGTCATGCATGTAATTTGTTCCCTTAGGTTTTGAGCAGGGGTCCGATTTAAGAAAGCAGGTTTAGTGAACACTCTGAGTTTGTTAACCCTGAGATGAGGGAAACTGGGTTTTCTGTTTCAGAAAGGGAGGTTAATCAAACCTGAGAGAGAGGGGTAACTCCAGCCCGTTTCAGAAAGAGAGGTAACTTAACCTCAGAGTCAGTTACTATGGTAACTGAGCCTGTGAACCTAACCTGGTCGGGAGCAGGTTTTCTTCAATAAACCTTGAGTTTCTCTCAGTCTCCTCCCTCTGACACAGCGCTCTTTCATTTCCTCATTTATTCAGTCTGTATCAGGTGCATTTTAGTGCAGTTTGTTATCTGCATGAATAAAAAAAAAAAACTGTTTTGGTTTATTAACTCTGTTAGGCAGACTATAAAACATTTTTTTCCTTTTGTTCGACGATCCCGTTGATGAAGAAGCTGTATTACTTTGCAGGGAGTTAAACATACGTCGGGAGATGATATTGAGGCCCCAACTATAGATGCATTTTCATTTCCAGATACTAGCCTACCCATTTGAGCGGTATGGTTTTTCTGCCCAGTCTATCAGTTATGTAGTCTACATAACCTTATCCGTCCTCACATCACTAACGTCGCCCATAGTGGACATGCTCTACATCCCAGCACATTATTTGTGTCATATTACTTTTTTTTTTTTTTTTTCTCCCTCAAACGGCAGTTTTCTTTACATGGTGATGCGGAGCATATTAGTAAAGCCACTGTATAGCAAAGCGCACCGTCAGTGACTCTGAAACGTTTTTTTAAACGTTTTTGTAGTGTTCCCTGGACATGAACCAGTAAGAGCTATTCAAAAGGAATTCCACAGTATTGCAGGTGAATGATGTAAACCCTTTGAAATAAAAGATTATGAATTATAATTCTGTTAATGATGGCGCTGCAGCCTCAGAATGGGATTAGTAGGCCTAGGACTTTTTCGCCTGCAGTATTGCACCTAAATGAAATGGATTATAGGTTCAATACCGTTTCACTAGTAATATTATACTTATGATTAAATATGAAATTAATACACTATATTATAATATATTGTAATATTATACAGAGTTTACGCATTGACTCCAGCAGCAATTTTCTCTCACGCCAATTCTCTCTCTTTGCAGCAGCCGCTGTGTTGCTTTTTTAATTAAATATATGTTAAAAAAAATCGCTGTACGTGTGCATGAGTATTTCCGCTGACCAGTTTGTTTGTGGTTGTTACCATGGTGAATCGTAGTATCATGGCTCCATTCATGCTGCCTTTTTATAGTGGTGGTGCACGCGCTTAACTCTGAGTGAACCTACTCTGTTGATTGAACCAACTCAAATCAGCTGTTCTGGAACCGAAAACTCAGTTTCCCATCTCGGGGTAAATCAACTCAGAGATCAGGTTTAGACTCAGAGTTTGTTAAACCTCCTTCCTGAAACGGGCCCCAGGCCAATTAACATTCAAGCCCCTCAATCAAAACAGTGCACCTGAGGAGTTCACTCTGTCTGATCTTCCTGCTGCCTGAGCTTAGGTTGCTTTGTGGTGAAACTTTGAACATGGTAAAAAAAAGAGGTGTGAGGTTGAGGACTGTAAGTTAGTTGGGGGGTACCCTGTACATTTTTTACTCAGTTGAACTTGACCTAGATACATCCAGGTCTAGTGGTCAGTGTCACCCCTGTACATGCATTTGTGAAGCACCTTTGTTAGATAAGCAGGCTAGGTTTTTTTTTGGTTTGTGTTTTGTTAGAGATGAGTTAGGCTTAGTTGTTATCAATTTCATTTGTTTGGCACAACCTCCAGGTCCCATCCTCCTCCACCTTTTTGTGAACATTTTTATTGTAGTCAAACACTTTTTACTTCAACGCTGACTCACTAATTTGATTGTTATTGTCCCAGTTTTTACACTCAGTGCATCCACACCCATACTGCTTACTGTAGATTATAGTTGTCCTAAATGGAAGGTTTTATATTTGTTCTTGCATGTATTCATTTTGGATAGGTTTCAGCAGTTACATCACTATTCAAACTAAACAAGATAGCCATAATAAGTGAAGGACACGCCTGGTTAAACATGGTTGCTGATGGGTTTTGCAGAAAGCACAGAATAAGGTGTGTACTCTCATGTTTGCAGTGATCTCAACCCAAGTGTGCTCACCTGTTGTCGATAAACATAGCATGCTGCTATGGCAACCATTGTCGACTCTCCTATGAAGCCGGCCAGGAGGGAACCAACCCCGAGTGTGGCCCCGTGAACCCTGAAATACAAAGGATTATTTTAGAAGTGTGGAAGTGAATCATTCTCCTGTTTGATCTTGTCAGGGGGAAAAAGAAAGAAGAACATTTTACCAGAATAACGCACAATACTGTATGAAATAATACAGTAATCCTGAGTCACAGTGCTGACCTTTGTGACCCTGACGTTCTCTGAAGTGTTGACTTACCCCATATAAGGCAGCACAACTAGACTGGTAATGAGGACAATGATGCGGAGAACCGAGCTGGGGGCCAGCACAAAGGTCTTTTTCAGGGTCATGAGCCATCCAGTCAAATGAGCCCGAACCGTCACTGCAAACACACAAAGTGGAAACATCACCCCACTGGTCCAAGCTACGCCCCGGCTAAAGCTACAGCAGGAAGGAAAATGCAGCTGAAACATGTAATCTAGTGTCTTACCTGGCACGGGAAAAAAGGAGAAAATTTTGAGTGGGACCACACACAGCTCAGCGAAAGCATACTCCACTCCAATGACATCAACCAGGATCTTCTCTGATATGTTAGGAGTCCAAAACACCACAAAGCAAAGCTGGACACAAAATGAACAAAAGCAAATTAATTTCTGCGTTCGCTGCACCACAATAGAGTCGCCCAGCACGCCTCATTAGATTTCATTAGTTCATTAACTCAAGGGGTTTCGGATTGAATGTGGGCCTTTGAAGCTCGCATAAAACACGTGAGTGAGCAAACACATGACTATACAATATTGTTTCTAGAAGCAGTTGCAGAGGCCCGTGCAACATTACCAAAGCATCTCAAAGCCATTAGTGTATTATAAGCATTTTAGGGAGTGTTAAACAGAAGTTTAAACCTGTCTGATCTGAACATGAATAATTCTCTAACAAGCACAAGGGGGCCTTAAGATCCATAAAAGGTGTAATTCCAGAATATTTTGTGAAATAAGTCTGTGGAACTGCCAATCCGCTGTCGATGAAGCTGATTTAATCCCTATCTTTGCTGTCCAGTCACATATTATACACTTTGGCACACTGAAACCTGGATACTTCCAAAAAATACTACTACTCCAGCTGCGCTTTCCACCAATCATGCTTTCTGCTCGAGCATCTGGACGAGGAGGTGAGATTTCTAAT
Source organism: Sander vitreus (assembly GCF_031162955.1). Taxonomy (NCBI): domain Eukaryota; kingdom Metazoa; phylum Chordata; class Actinopteri; order Perciformes; family Percidae; genus Sander; species Sander vitreus. Next base: position 18,149,139 of record NC_135876.1, read on the forward strand.
TTACGACAGATGGAAATTCACCCAAATTATCCACTCTATTAAAACCATTCCTTATTTGAATATCATGCAATCAGCTGTGGTCAAAATGTATTATATTTTATTTACTCTCCAACAGCAGTTGGGCAATTTTGTTGAAAAAGCCAATCCTAAACCCATGTTAGGAAAGGTAGTAGTGAGACCAGCCTGAAGTTTTCAACCTGTGTAAAGTTCTACATCACATCTCAGTCTCAGGTTTCCTCTGTCAGAATAATCTAGTTGAACAGAAGATACTGCAGTCAGTAATAGAAACCCTGAGGTCTCATCTTGCAGAATCTTTCTGTTGGCAGCCTCAGCCACACTGAACCACCAAATCATCCTGTCCACCATATCTGAACCAGGCATCTTCCTTTCCACTGGGGTACCGCAAGGATCTGTGCTTGGTCCCCTTGTCTTCTCAATATACACCACTTCCCTTGGTCTGATTATCCATTCACATGGTTTTTCTTAACATTGCTACGCTGATCACACCCAGCTCTCTGTCGCCAGCTTCTTGAAAAGGTCGGCGTAGCGATGTTTGCGCATATCTAAAAACCTGTTGCTATCCAAGTCTTTGATAATGTTTAAAAGTAGCTGTGTTCCTCCTCCTTACCGGGTCTCCAGCCTTGCAAATTGTTGGCTGGTTGGTTTGTGTACAGAAACCATAGCAACGCACAGAGCTGACCATAAACCTGCGGTGAAAACCCCGATTGAGACGCATATTCGAATGCACTGTATACATGTCCAAACAATGCTTCTAAAACCCTAATAATACCGGAATATCCCACATCTTAATCGGAAAATGCTATATTTGGAAAAAAAAAGCCTTTTCGGAATTCGGAATATCCATCCGGAATATGCTGTTTACATGACCTGTATCAAATTCGGAATATTGTCATATTCGGAATAATAGTGGAATATTGGTGTGCATGTAAACGTACTGAATGTTACCTCAAAACAGATGATAGAACACCACCTTGAACTCAATCGCTTTAAGAATAAATTGGATGTTGCTACAAAAAGCATCTGCCAAATGCATAAATAAATAATAAATGTATCTTATGCTATTGACATTGAGACTCATGCAGCAAGCAATATACAAAGAAATGTCCTTATTTTTGTTCGTATCCCGGATTTGTTCTAATTTTGTGTTCTTAATTTTACGAGTGGTCGAAAGCACTACCAAGATAAGTTTTCACAGTCCACAAATTGTTTGTTCAATGCAAGGAAACATAATTTGAGGAACATAACAAAAATGCATATAATCAAATTTAAATTATATTCTATATATTTTTATGTTTAAGATGGGTTTCTACTGTACTTACACTCTGGAAAATCGCATTTTTAACAGTTTAACAGTACATTGATTTCACAACTTTTAAGATTTTTCTTTTTACAGCCTGTTCGGTGGCATCTCTCCAGTTCTTGGGCATGTGCCAGAGCATTTGCAGACGGCACAACATCTGCTCTTATATAATGTTTAGGGGGGCGTTACCTATGCTAATAAAAAATTATGTTTGAGTCGGCTTGATCATTCAGCACACCTGGGTAAGGGCAGATTTGGATGGTTAAGAACGTTTTGTGCATCTGGAGTTGACTTCTCTTATTTTTTCAAAAATTAAGAGAAAATATAAGAAATTTAAGAGAATGTATGACACACAGTACAAGATGAAAGCGCTACAATATTTTGAATACACTGAAACAAAACCTGCCCAGGGTAATTCCATAAACATTTCACCATCTCACTCTTTTAAAATATTTAGACATGTAGTAGGAAATTATGAATTGTGCAAAAAAAGCCATTGATGTGGTTTTTGATCCCTTAAACCAAAATATAGGAATAGATGTCTATTGGTATCGCCTTACCAGCTTTCATCACAAATTTGTTTAGCTAAAGAGAAACCGCTGTCTCCCCTGAATCAGCTACAGTTTCTCTGAACAAGGTGAGACATCCACACCCACTGTCTCGACATCCTAAACACACGTCTGTTTTCATAAGATTCAATTATTTGTTACAGAACATTACACCGTTCCTTTCTCAAATATACTTTCGCCTGCCTCCTCTGCTGTTTTTCATTCTATTGTCTTCCTTCATGCGTAATCAGAACAAGTCCTGACATGAGGGCTGTCAGCTTGTATTTTACAACACTGCTACAGAACATACCTATCTGCCTGTTGTGCTGTGTCGAGTACACACCCTCACATACCGTACATGTTTACAGCTCTGGGATTCCACATCTGGTGTGCCACTCTCTTCCTCCTCCTCCTCCTCCTCCTCCTAAAAGACCCAACCTTGGCCACAAACTTCCTGTTTTTCTTATCCGGGCTGTTACAACAACTAACTGGGGACTCCTTTTTACTTTACAGAAGATCACTTCATTGTTTTAACGTCAAGTAGAAGGCAAATATGATCAGAGAGCCTGGATCATTCAGTGTTTTTGCGGATCTGTTGGCATTATTATTCAAACACTTTTCTGAAAAACAAACACACTGAGCAGACGCGTACATAGTGTGGCTGCAGCACGCATTGCTTAAAAGTACACCTGTGAGGGGCTTTTGGAATGTGTTAACTGATATGTTTTACGTGAATGCCTATTTTATTAAGCACTTAAAGCTTGGGTGGGAGTGTTATGGGGGAAACAAAAGCCCCTTAGCCTCTTCACAAATCCCACCCTAATGTGTCTCCCTCTCTCTGCAACCTGAAACCACGACTGGACGGCAAAGGAAAAGTACGACATGCATCTAAGCTGTGAACCCCTATCCCTTTGAACTTTAATCTACAGCTGTACAGGCATAAATAACTTAAATGTAGGATCTTTTCTAGAACTCCTGAGTTTTGCCATTGTTTCGGAGAAAGCAGTCGAGTTCAGAAATGATTTAGTGGAAAACCTTTGGCATTGAGAATTGCCTTTGGCAAACTTTGAAAAAGCGGTGTCAAACTTGTTTCTGCATAACACTGGGCTGGTTCTGTCAGTCATGGAAGTGAACCCTAACCTACACTCTGTACCTTTTTAACCTGCGGTACAGCAGGATTAGAGAAAGGTGGTGTGTTTTGCCTGCTGGTTTTATCAGTATGGGCATACACAAATACACCAAGTGTAGAACTGTCTGTTATGAAAGTAAATACTGGAACTTCATGCCATCTGTATCAACTACCAGGGATGGGCTAGATGTTTGAATAACACGGTGTCTACACTACAGCAAGCCTTAAAAAGAGGATTTTGTTTTTCTTATTTGAGTAAACCTCATAAAGGCTGCGACTTTCACTTCACTCAGATGTTAATCCTCAAATCTGAGAAGAGCCAAAAATTGTTTTCCAGTTTTGTTTAATAATGGACTAAAACCATGGATCGATTTTTAAAATCGTTGCAAATAAATTTTCTGCCATTTGATTCATTGTTTCACCTCCAAACCGCATTCATTTTTCCTCGAAAACTCCAGCCAGACGTTAAGGACTGTTTCCACACAGGCCATTAAAACAAACTGTTAACCTCACCTTCTTTCTCAGCTAATTCATGCTATATATTCATGCTGAGTGTAAAAGTGCCTGAAAAAAACACATCTTACCGTGAGTGACAGAGCTACACAGCAGGATGTAAACTTTTTGATATGTGACTTGGTGACAGGGGTGCCAGCGTTCATCTTGTTGCTGGGATTGTTCTGTTAATAAGAGAGCAATATTAGTGGTGTAAACAATAAACTGTTACCACTGCAACAAACACTAGTAATGGGAGTTTGGATTACCTTGTCAAAGGCAGGGTACACTGCTCTCAGTTCGGTTAACCAACCGTAGGGCATATGACCCACAGGGTATGTGGCCGTGAGGACAGCCACAGCCTGGAATGACAAAGACGGGCAGCTATAAGTCATCAGCACGCCACCACTTTAATGTTCAAAATACCACACGGAGCACACACTGCTAAATGAATGGTATCTAACAATAGCAGACACGTGTCTCTCACTTTCCCAGCGGCGTGCAGTTTTTCACAAGTTTATGATTGGATAACAGCCTTGAGCTTGACATTGTGTCCCAAACAACAACGGGCATTGTCAGGCTTTACGCAGGAACAGTAGGACCATGTAGGATTGTTTTCACTCAGTGCAATTATGCCCTGAGTTCCACATGAACGTGGTGAATCACCTAAACCACTGGCAGTCAGTGTTGTCAATGATTTCCAGTTCATTCTGGTAAACAGCTTTCTGTATTGTCTCTAGTAGTTAGGGTCACTGTAAGCCAGAAAGCTCCAGATGGAGTTTGTTAGCATCTGGCTTTTCATCTGCAACAACTTGAGGGAAAAATGAGTCCAGTGGCTTCAAAAAGCTATAAAGTCCGATGTCGAACAGCTCGTTGTGGCAGCTTTATTAATAACATCCAGATTAAATGCAAATGACATAACGTGATGTATTCCTAATCATACATGACAGTCAATGTAAAGAATGATAGGAAAATGCTTTCTCGAAGAACAGTTCAGATATGTGTGGCGAATTAAATTTCTGATATACACACCTCTGTGGCATCAGAGGTCCCCTTGAGGTCGCGAGACACAAAGAGGTTGACGATGGGTCGGCTGATACGCTGAGTGGCTAGGATGAGGGCCAGGGGCCACCAGAAAGTCAGCATCTTTTTGATAGTGGCATCGCCCTGCAGAGATCAAGACATATATCCCCAAAAAATCACTTGTTTTAGAAAAAAGACGAGCTTCAAAACCTATTTTATTATTACAAAATTCAACTAACTCCATCGTCCCTTTAGTTCAGGTCCATACCCCTTATTTATTTCTGACATATTTTTCTTTTTTTCCTTACAGAGGAAGACTTCAACAATAACTAACAAGTTTAACAATAAAAAGGCAGCACTTACGCCCACATCAAGTCCACTGGAGTCTGGGATGTTGTCGTGAATTTTACAGTAGTAACCCATACCGACAATGGTGAAACGGACCAAGGCACCCATATACAGGGAAAGGATCGGGATAAGTAAAGGCTCCACACATTCTAGGTTACTGTGGAGGAGAATGGCCACAAACACAATCTGCAGGAAAGAAAAAGATAAAAGATAAACATCAAAAATCAACTACAAAACTTTCTTCCAACTATTCAACTGTTGTCTTCTGCATTAAATAAAAAATAAAAAAAGTGATGGATCTCATTACCTGGGCCACAACATCAGATATTGAGGCTGAGCCTACTATGACGCTGTACTTGTGCTTGAGTAGTATCCCTGCATGAATCCACGCCTTCAAAACAGAACAATGGACAGAAGTGTTATCCCAAGACACCAAGCTTTAACCCTTGTGTTGACTTCGGGTCACATTGGAAATATTGGACGTAGAAATAAGCGCTGAAAAGGTGTAGAAGAATTTTTTTTAAATTTAAAACGTTGGATAAAGCAAAAGAAAATTGTGAAGAAAAAAAAGGCATCACAAATGTCAGAAAAAAAAGTGTTTTTTTCAAGATTGAAGGGAAGACAACACAAAAACAGACTATTTGGGGCATTTCTTTCAACCACAGCTGGATGACAGGCTATATATAATGGAAGAGAGCTAGACTTTGAAGCAGGGAAAACACTATCACTTGGAGCCAGCATGGACAGAAGATGAAGCAATTTCTAGGTCAGATGTGTTTAAATCCATGATTGCATAACAAAATGCTTGACTATTAATGTATAATAACCCTGCTATACTGCACACTCACCATTGCATCCAACAAAGGAAATGCAGCCAGGTATAAGAACGCCCTTCTTGTCTTGTGCCCCACAGATTCGTCCACATGGTGGAGCTTATTAATGATGTAGTATCCTAAATCTGTGTAAGCTATAGAGGGAAAAAATAGAAAACTACAGGTGAGTAGAGGTTAAGGAGATCATTTCGACCCTATTTTTTTTTTTGTATTGTTTTGAGCAGCAGAAGATTGTGATCTTCCCCAGAAAGAAAGCTGTCAGAGGGTGCTACCATAATAAAACTTAAGGTTTGCCACAAATACCAAAAACCACACTTTTACAGGATGCGGTTTAAGTACAGCTTGTTATCCCGTGTGCACAAACAACACTTAAACACACACCTATCAAGATGTGAAGGACAAACGCGATGACCCCGGCCGTCACCATGCAGAACACAGCCTTCCTCCGGTCCGTCTTGCTGTTGACAAACACCAAACCCACATTCTTGAAGTCGCTCATGGGTCCGGTGAAGAACTTCATCAGGGAGTAGGCCAGGCCATAGCTGGCCAGCATTTCAATTGCATCCTCTTTGACTGTGGCTATGCCCCTGTTGAGGGCCTGGAAAATATATTGTGGGGTTGGTGTGGAGAGGGTGAGGTGTCAGGGGAATGAGACAGCACATGAGGGAGGGGGGAGAGAGAAGTTCAGTATGGCAGTGTGACCAGCCCACATGACCATGACTTAGCCTAACTTTATCTCTGACCAGATGGTACTCCATAACAGCTCTGCATTAAAATGAATACCTGCATGTGCTTTACAGACACAATAAAACATGAGACCTTTGACTAGTGCAAAGCATTATGTACCATCATGTCTGCACAGGAAACACCCACAACACTTTATCCAAGAATTATTTCCATTCAGAGCCACTACTACAGCTGCCCTTTTCCTTCGCGGGACTATGTGCTATTTATACCAGCTAACAGAGACATTACATAAGCTAATCCTAACATCTCCCAGCCACAATGTGTTTTTGTCGGTACTCTCACACTATCTGCTTAAAGGCTATTGGGAGAGGGCAGCCACCAGACCAGTCATATTGCTGAGAAAGGACAAGAAATGACCAAGCAGGAAAATATGACAGCTAACGTTAAAGAAAATCAAATGCCAGGGCGTGCGTTTCAATTGTATACATGATCCGCCATGATATACAAACAGGTCTTGATTTTGATTAATCATGTCAAATCACAGGCAGGTAGTGTGCTGCTTTTCTAGGACAGGTTGGATAATAAATAATATCCGCAGTAACGTTAGCCCAATGCATTTAAAGACAGAAGTGACGAAAAAACCTCCTCAGAATAAACAAGGGCCTCCCTCTCCTCCTGAATAATGTAGCTATATACAAACCTAATGGATGTCTTCACAGTGCCTCTCAGCCTGCCAGCTAAATTAGCTCTAGCTACAACACAAGCCAATCGTCTTTAAACTAACAAAATAAGGTTCGAAATATTCAGTGTAAGTCGGACAAACGGTCTGTCAGTGTGCTCTGGCGCTTAAAAACTGCTGCTCGGCAACAGCAGCGGTTGACACACTGAAACATTATTCTCCCAGCGGTGGAATAAAAAACCGTTAGCCGCTGCTAGCAAAAGGCAAAGCTTGTCATTATTGAGCGAAAAACAACGCTAGCAAAACAAAAAACGATAACGTTACCTGTTCCCCGAGGTCGATGGCAACATTGGTGATCGCCAAAGGCACCAGAAAGCGGATGAGAGGCCAGTAAGGACTGAGAGATGGAAAATCCACCATAGTACAAGCCGGGATGACAGAGCGAGGGGCATCTGCCTCGGTCTTGATTGATTAAAAACGAAATCAAAGAGTAGCGGCTAGAAGGAAATCAAAGCACCTGTATTTCTAGCGAGAAAAGGGAGGTTAAGTGAGGCAGCGGCAGGAGCCGGGGCGCTCCTGTAGCGGCAGCGCTTCACACAATACTTCGATGCTGCTGAGCCGAGGAGAAGGTCAACGGAAATTTCAGACAGGCGCATCTTCCTCGCAAATCATCATCAAGGGGGTGGGGGAGACGCAAGGTGACATCAAAACAGCGCCGAATTTGAGCGAGGAAGCGTCCCACGGTATCCGACGGTAGATGTTTGGATTTAATGGATAATAATCCGAAACGGGTTGGATTAGTTTTCTAGCTAACGTTACGCATTTGACTGCGCCTGTGCTACGCAGTCCCGTTGTTGTCGACCCTCCCAGAGGATGGAACCAACTGCTGCCTGCACGTGTGCCAGGCATCCCGGCCGTGACATCATCAGCAAGTAAACCTTTCTTTTATTATTGCTGCCTGTACACACAGGACTGCATAATGTGTTTACCTTAAAGCAACACATGGCGTTATGACTAGGCAGGCTATTGATTTAACTGGCATGTCATGGTGAATAAACATCCCTTTTGGGGGGATATTATTTTTTTTATTTACAAGCCACCAAAAATTGGAGACAATTTAACTGGATTCTGGTACAAAGATTGAATGAAACAGTGAATGAAACAGACCCTCATAGACGTAAATGTTACAAATGTATCTTCACACAGAACGATATAGTTTGGTCCCATAATACAATTTTTACAGTTTTGTTTACATTGTACCCCTCTTTTAAGGGCAGAAATTATATTTAGAATAAACAAGCCCTGATATGGCAATATCTAGTGAAAACCTGACCCCTGGTGGACAAAGCAAGAACAATGTGTTTCGATATGACATTTTAATAACGGCTGTGTCTGCTCTAATCTTTTTTTTTTTTTTACTTTATACTCTGTTGATTTGCTTTGTTTGTATATCTTTCTGCTTCTGTGCTGTGTCTTGTCTTGTGCTAAGTTCTGTGTCGTGCTTTGTTTAGTTGTTTTCTGTTTCTGGGATGTTTTGTGCTAAGTTTTGTTTTGCTTGTGTTGTCTTCCTTTTTGTTTCTTTGTATTTTAAAAAGCCTTTTTCAACATCGAGGGCAGGGGACCACAGATGAAAAATAGCCTTTTGGCTAATTCTGGCTTTTTTAACCCATTGGGAAATCATGTGTTTTATTAATTTGCACTGTGCCCTTTCGTAAAATAAACTGAACTGAACTAATGATTGTTATTGCAAATACTTAACAACACATCAAATTTGAGAGAAAAAACAATGTAGATAAACATAAATATCAGCACATGGTAAAACGAAATTAGGTACATTTCTCCTTACCTGTAAGCATCTCTCTGTCACAAGATGTATTTGACCAAATTCTGTGATAAAATGTCAGCTCGGTCATTTAGACTTTTAATCAACCTGGAAAGTCAACACACCATTCCTTGCAAAGACATAAAAAATAAAAATAAAAATCTTACTTGGCATTAAACCTGTTTCTGATTCTGGAGCTCAACAGAAAGGAAAAAAAATGCTGTTTCATTGGTTAGAATGGATGATTTAATTGGTAAAGATATATACATTTCAATTTGCATATTTGTTTGAGCATAAAAGTTAATTTCTTAGCTTGGAAACAGTAGTTTGACTAAAAAAAAACTTTACTCAAGGTCAGTTTACAGTATCTTACTTAGGCTACTGAAGTTTTCAACCTGAGAAGAATGCTCATTTAGCCATGAATGTCAGACCTGAAAGGCACATTGTCATTCTACAGTCTCCCTTTCACACAGGTAGCTACTATGGTCTGTTTGCAGTTTAGTGAAATGGAAACATGCTTCTGTTGTAAAAACTGAGTAAAGTCTGGAACCTGAGTAATGTTTAGTCAAAAGTTGTGTCTGCTTGGTGCCTGAGGGAGCTTCTGTTGTGAGTGTAACAGTTGACACAGCCTTGTACTGGCAGACATGCCTTTACTCTGCAGCTGTAACTAAACTCAGAGATTTACTAAAAAGCTCAAACCTGCACATACACTTTGTGTGTTAAATCCTAAAGCTACAATACAATCCCTTTATCATGTAAGGATTGCATTACTGCTAACTTTATTTTATGGGGTTCTCAATAATAGAGGACTTTGCAGTTTTCTTTTAAAAGTCAATCATTGACTAGCAGGTTTTTATGTCCAGAAATGTGTTTAGTGCAGTGTATATCCAACTGTGTGTACTATTACCTATACTACTCATTTGGTGGCTGTGATTTTGGATAACAAAGCATGGAGTGGTGCCCAGGTATCCTTGTATAAATGTGTTTGAGCATCCAGGACCCCAAATGACTTAATGTATCAATAATAATGCCATGTAGTTCAGCAGAATGTTGTTCTTGCTGTTGCTGTAGGAGGTGGTGACTCAAGATCACTGGTATTGGCATGAACAGGTTCAGTTTAGTATTCATTTTCAATGACTCAGACCATGTTTAAAAGTTTCCCAGATCATAAAAACCCTCTGCAAAATGTATTCTATTGTGTGTGTGTGTGTGTGTGTGTGTGTGTGTGTGTGTGTGTGTGTGTGTGTGTGTGTATGTGTGTGTGTGTGTGTGTGTGTGTGTGTGTGTGTGTGTGTGTGTGTGTGTGTGTGTGTGTGTGTTTTCTTTAGCAATAGGGAACCCTCTTTTATGTGGTTCCAGGGTAGCAAAACATTTAGCAGGTATAACATACATTGCAGTACTGTAAGTATTTACAGTATACCCAGAGATTAGAAATCTAAATGCAGGGAGTTGTTAACTTTCACTATACTTTTAATTGGTTTTAAGAAATGTATTTGAAAATAATGAAGAATTTCAAATAAAAACATGGTATTAGACCATTAGTTACATTTTCAAATAACTGTGCAGTGCAAAACTAGAAACACTACACTACTGTTGTGATGTAATATAAGTAGGATTTATACTTACTAACTGATGGATGACAAATGTAGGCAAGGCAGCTTTATTTATACAGCACATTTCAAACACAGAGACAATTCACAGTGCTTTAAAAAGAAAAGCATCAGAATTACATTTAGAAACAACAAATTCAAAAACAGAATAAAATAAACTAAAAATAGAATAAAATTAGATTTTAAAATTTAGATGAAATGAAATAAAAATACATAACATAGCTTTTTGTTATGTAGGTTTTTTTATGTGTAGGTTTTCAGGCGACACAACACGCCCTCTAGTGGCTTTTTAAGGGACCCTCATACCCACCCTCCACAAAGTGGACACTATAACCTCACCCTCGTAACTATCATTTGATATTTCATTCAGCACTGGTGTGACCTGATGATTTATTAGAGTCCCAATAGATCCCATCCTTATGCTCTTGTGGGGACTTTCTGCTTCTGTTTCGACCTTTATGCCCCCATGATGTCTCTCAAAGTGAATTAAGTGATATAAATGTGATCAGTTGTTTCTTAAATGATATTGCACTGCACAATAATATGCAAAACTTTTCTACCCGTGTCATCTAATAATGAGTGAAAAGAAAAGTGCAGTTTGAAAAATATGGCTTTCAAACACACAGATGAGCTGCATTTCAGGGAGTGGAAAGCTCTTGTCTTCCTTGCTGTGACAGAATTTTAGAACTTCCGCAAAATGTTTAAATTTAAAATCAAATAAAGCAGCTGATGCTGCATGCTGATGCAGCTGATGCTGAGTTATGTGTACTATTACCTATACTACTCATTTGGTGGCTGTGATTTTGGATAACAAAGCATGGAGTGGTGCCCAGGTATCCTTGTATAAATGTGTTTGAGCATCCAGGACCCCAAATGACTTAATGTATCAATAATAATGCCATGTAGTTCAGCAGAATGTTGTTCTTGCTGTTGCTGTAGGAGGTGGTGACTCAAGATCACTGGTATTGGCATGAACAGGTTCAGTTTAGTATTCATTTTCAATGACTCAGACCATGTTTAAAAGTTTCCCAGATCATAAAAACCCTCTGCAAAATTTATTCTATTGCTGAGGTGTGTGTGTATGTGTGTGTGTGTGTGTGTGTGTGTGTGTGTGTGTGTGTGTGTGTGTGTGTGTGTGTGTGTGTGTGTGTGTGTGTGTGTGTTTTCTTTAGCAATAGGGAACCCTCTTTTATGTGGTTCCAGGGTAGCAAAACATTTAGCAGGTATAACATACATTGCAGTACTGTAGTATTTACAGTATACCCAGAGATTAGAAATCTAAATGCAGGGAGTTGTTAACTTTCACTATACTTTTAATTGGTTTTAAGAAATGTATTTGAAAATAATGAAGAATTTCAAATAAAAACATGGTATTAGACCATTAGTTACATTTTCAAATAACTGTGCAGTGCAAAACTAGAAACACTACACTACTGTTGTGATGTAATATAAGTAGGATTTATACTTACTAACTGATGGATGACAAATGTAGGCAAGGCAGCTTTATTTATACAGCACATTTCAAACACAGAGACAATTCACAGTGCTTTAAAAAGAAAAGCATCAGAATTACATTTAGAAACAACAAATTCAAAAACAGAATAAAATAAACTAAAAAATAGAATAAAATTAGATTTTTAAAATTTAGATGAAATGAAATAAAAATACATAACATAGCTTTTTTGTTATGTAGGTTTTTTATGTGTAGGGTTTTCAGGCGACACAACACGCCCTCTAGTGGCTTTTTAGGGGACCCTCATACCCACCCTCCACAAAGTGGACACTATAACCTCACCCTCGTAACTATCATTTGATATTTCATTCAGCACTGGTGTGACCTGATGATTTATTAGAGTCCCAATAGATCCCATCCTTATGCTCTTGTGGGGGACTTTCTGCTTCTGTTTCGACCTTTATGCCCCCCATGATGTCTCTCAAAGTGAATTAAGTGATATAAATGTGATCAGTTGTTTCTTAAATGATATTGCACTGCACATAATATGCAAAACTTTTTCTACCCGTGTCATCTAATAATGAGTGAAAAGAAAAGTGCAGTTTGAAAAATATGGCTTTCAAACACACAGATGAGCTGCATTTCAGGGAGTGGAAAGCTCTTGTCTTCCTTGCTGTGACAGAATTTTAGAACTTCCGCAAAATGTTTAAATTTAAAATCAAATAAAGCAGCTGATGCTGCATGCTGATGCAGCTGATGCTGAGTTATGTGTACTATTACCTATACTACTCATTTGGTGGCTGTGATTTTGGATAACAAAGCATGGAGTGGTGCCCAGGTATCCTTGTATAAATGTGTTTGAGCATCCAGGACCCCCAAATGACTTAATGTATCAATAATAATGCCATGTAGTTCAGCAGAATGTTGTTCTTGCTGTTGCTGTAGGAGGTGGTGACTCAAGATCACTGGTATTGGCATGAACAGGTTCAGTTTAGTATTCATTTTCAATGACTCAGACCATGTTTAAAAGTTTCCCAGATCATAAAAACCCTCTGCAAAATTTATTCTATTGTGTGAGTGTGTGTGTGTGTGTGTGTGTGTGTGTGTGTGTGTGTGTGTGTGTGTGTGTGTGTGTGTGTGTGTGTGTGTGTTTTCTTTAGCAATAGGGAACCCTCTTTTTATGTGGTTCCAGGGTAGCAAAACATTTAGCAGGCATAACATACATTGCAGTACTGTAAGTATTTACAGTATACCCAGAGATTAGAAATCTAAATGCAGGGAGTTGTTAACTTTCACTATACTTTTAATTGGTTTTAAGAAATGTATTTGAAAATAATGAAGAATTTCAAATAAAAAACATGGTATTAGACCATTAGTTACATTTTCAAATAACTGTGCAGTGCAAAACTAGAAACACTACACTACTGTTGTGATGTAATATAAGTAGGATTTATACTTACTAACTGATGGATGACAAATGTAGGCAAGGCAGCTTTATTTATACAGCACATTTCAAACACAGAGACAATTCACAGTGCTTTAAAAAGAAAAGCATCAGAATTACATTTAGAAACAACAAATTCAAAAACAGAATAAAATAAACTAAAAATAGAATAAAATTAGATTTTAAAATTTAGATGAAATGAAATAAAATACATAACATAGCTTTTTGTTATGTAGGTTTTTTTATGTGTAGGTTTTCAGGCGACACAACACGCCCTCTAGTGGCTTTTTAGGGGACCCTCATACCCACCCTCCACAAAGTGGACACTATAACCTCACCCTCGTAACTATCATTTGATATTTCATTCAGCACTGGTGTGACCTGATGATTTATTAGAGTCCCAATAGATCCCATCCTTATGCTCTTGTGGGGGACTTTCTGCTTCTGTTTCGACCTTTATGCCCCCATGATGTCTCTCAAAGTGAATTAAGTGATATAAATGTGATCAGTTGTTTCTTAAATGATATTGCACTGCACAATAATATGCAAAACTTTTTCTACCCGTGTCATCTAATAATGAGTGAAAAGAAAAGTGCAGTTTGAAAAATATGGCTTTCAAACACACAGATGAGCTGCATTTCAGGGAGTGGAAAGCTCTTGTCTTCCTTGCTGTGACAGAATTTTAGAACTTCCGCAAAATGTTTAAATTTAAAATCAAATAAAGCAGCTGATGCTGCATGCTGATGCAGCTGATGCTGAGTTATGTGTACTATTACCTATACTACTCATTTGGTGGCTGTGATTTTGGATAACAAAGCATGGAGTGGTGCCCAGGTATCCTTGTATAAATGTGTTTGAGCATCCAGGACCCCCAAATGACTTAATGTATCAATAATAATGCCATGTAGTTCAGCAGAATGTTGTTCTTGCTGTTGCTGTAGGAGGTGGTGACTCAAGATCACTGGTATTGGCATGAACAGGTTCAGTTTAGTATTCATTTTCAATGACTCAGACCATGTTTAAAAGTTTCCCAGATCATAAAAACCCTCTGCAAAATTTATTCTATTGTGTGAGTGTGTGTGTGTGTGTGTGTGTGTGTGTGTGTGTGTGTGTGTGTGTGTGTGTGTGTGTATGTATGTGTGTGTGTGTGTGTGTGTGTGTGTGTGTGTGTGTGTGTGTGTGTGTGTTTTCTTTAGCAATAGGGAACCCTCTTTTATGTGGTTCCAGGGTAGCAAAACATTTAGCAGGCATAACATACATTGCAGTACTGTAAGTATTTACAGTATACCCAGAGATTAGAAATCTAAATGCAGGGAGTTGTTAACTTTCACTATACTTTTAATTGGTTTTAAGAAATGTATTTGAAAATAATGAAGAATTTCAAATAAAAACATGGTATTAGACCATTAGTTACATTTTCAAATAACTGTGCAGTGCAAAACTAGAAACACTACACTACTGTTGTGATGTAATATAAGTAGGATTTATACTTACTAACTGATGGATGACAAATGTAGGCAAGGCAGCTTTATTTATACAGCACATTTCAAACACAGAGACAATTCACAGTGCTTTAAAAAGAAAAGCATCAGAATTACATTTAGAAACAACAAATTCAAAAAACAGAATAAAATAAACTAAAAAATAGAATAAAATTAGATTTTTAAAATTTAGATGAAATGAAATAAAATACATAACATAGCTTTTTGTTATGTAGGTTTTTTTATGTGTAGGTTTTCAGGCGACACAACACGCCCTCTAGTGGCTTTTTAAGGGACCCTCATACCCACCCTCCACAAAGTGGACACTATAACCTCACCCTCGTAACTATCATTTGATATTTCATTCAGCACTGGTGTGACCTGATGATTTATTAGAGTCCCAATAGATCCCATCCTTATGCTCTTGTGGGGACTTTCTGCTTCTGTTTCGACCTTTATGCCCCCATGATGTCTCTCAAAGTGAATTAAGTGATATAAATGTGATCAGTTGTTTCTTAAATGATATTGCACTGCACAATAATATGCAAAACTTTTCTACCCGTGTCATCTAATAATGAGTGAAAAGAAAAGTGCAGTTTGAAAAATATGGCTTTCAAACACACAGATGAGCTGCATTTCAGGGAGTGGAAAGCTCTTGTCTTCCTTGCTGTGACAGAATTTTAGAACTTCCGCAAAATGTTTAAATTTAAAATCAAATAAAGCAGCTGATGCTGAGTTATCACTGGAGGAGCATATCACTGCATGTCAGTGATGTACTAAACTGCAGAGAGAAGGGAACTAGCAGATGTTGAGACGGGGGTAAACAATCTGGAGTTTGTCTCTCATTTACAAGTTGATCACTTTCCTCTTCACTTTCCAGGTGTGTTTTTCTCCCTCACAGCTGATTTATGTTGTTTTCAGAATTTGGAGCATCATTTGGCACTGCGTTGGAGCACATCAGAAACCAAATAACCAAATAATACAAACAACAACACATCACATTCAGAAGAATATACCCTCTGAATATGATGGGTGCTCTTAAAACTTCCCCCCTCATGTTTATGTACCTTTCTATCTCTTCTGTCCTCTCCTTCAGGTATTTCGATGGAGTGTCATCGTCTCCTGACTTCTGGCTCTGGACCCCAAATCAAAAACTGAGGAAAATGAGGATGCCAGCTGTCTGTTTGGGGTCACTTAGAAATTTTCATTCCACTCCATTATAGACAGAATACCAGCTGAGATCAGTTGCGTTATTTTTTTTAATCAGGGCAGCAGTTTTCAGATTACATTATGTGCTTACATAATTGCAAAAGGGTTCTCGACTGTTGTAGAAAGAAGTGGCTGATCTTTAATGCAATATCTACATTGACCATTATCAGCAACCATTCATCCAATGTTTCAAAGGCACATTCTGTTTACTAATCTGAAATCATTTTAAAAGTCTAACTGAGAAAACATTGGAGAACCCTTTTGCAAGTATGTAAGCACATAATATAATCTGAAAACTGCTGCCCTGGTTAAAAATGCAATGCAACTGATCTCAGCTGGTATTCTGTCTATAATGGAGTGGAATGGAAATTTCAAAGTGACCCCAAACTTTTGACCGGTGTTGATGAAATATCGCCATGGCAGGAATGGAGTCTTTTCTTGCTGCACCTGCACAGTGTGTATATGTTTAAAAGATGTAGTAAAAGGAATATACATTTGATCATAATAAAGAACAATTGTTTGGATTCCTATTACAATAAATACTTATCTGTCGTGGCTCTCTCTCATTTATTTTGTCTTAGACTTGGCAGAAAATCTTCTAGGACACATGAAGAGACAAAATACCAAACTGTGAGTCTGTTACTATAAACACACTGCAGGTTTAAGCCGCAAGATTGAAATGTTCATTGTCGCACCGGTTATACGAGTGCAAACGTGTGAAAAGCTTATGATGGGAGGCCCCATTAAAGAAAAACAATGTAAGGGTCATATTTAAATATAATAAAATAAGTAAATAACATATCTAAGAGGCAGTGAAGGAACAACTGTAGCTGTTACAGGCTTTGTCAATAACTGCCTATTGTCACTGTTAATAATTAATGACACAATTAGCTCTGGAGTAGTCTGACAGATCTGCCATGCTCTCATTGTTGACTGCTTAGTTGGCAATCGTCCTCACAGCAACTAACCTGAACAGATATTGATTTCCTGCCTCATACAGACGCAGCATGCTGAGCTTGTCCTGACTGTATGAGAAACAGCCCTCCAATCATCTACATGTGTCTGCTGATGTGTTCGCCTTTCAATGTATGAATGAATTTCGGTGCAGGTGTGTGAACATGCCGCCACATGACTGATGCTAACACGCACTATAGACGCAGAAGAGGAAACGACTGACATAGCAGAGTTTGTAGTATGCTGAATAAGCTGTATATTTGAGGCCACAGAGCACAGGGCGTTGTGTTTGTGGCCAAACATTAGGGAAGTTCAAAAATGATTCAAAAGGAAGGGCAACAGTTGCCTCATGTAAGGAGGGTCCACGAAGATACTAGAATGAATAGCCATGGATGCAGGGGCCCATAGAGAATGGCTGTACAGGGTTCAGAATACGAGCCTGAATATATCCACTGTACACACTAAAACGTTTACCAGTCTTCCTTAGGCAAAACCTTCAGATTTTAGAGGTGTTAAATATTTGTAAAATAGGGGATTATTTTGTTTATTAATTGATTAAAATAGCTTTTCTGTAAGAATACAGTTAGGTTTTGCTTTCACTTTGAATGTGATGAGTTTTGGTTTCTGTTTGAAACACTCTACAGCTTACTCTATAGTGAGCAGAGATTTCAGACTCTTATGAATGATTATTTTTGCACCATCATTGGAGAAGTAGTGTCATAACTGTCAACATAACTAACTGTTTTTATTTATCAAAGACTATATTGCTTTGTGGGATTTGTTTTGCAAAAAGTAGTGTACATGCTGTGGACACTAGATTGTTTTAGAGGCCACTACATGTGCATACATTTTGATGTGTTCCTTCTAGCGCTGAAACAATAAGTTGATTAATCAATGAATCAATCCTCAGAAACGTAATCACAATTTTGATTACAGATTCATCATTTGAGACGGTGTACAGCTTCTCAAGTGTGATCATTCTTCTCTGTTTTGTATCATTGAAAACGGAACATCTGTGTAACAGTGTAAACTGGGAAATTATGATGGACATTTTTCATTCTTCTGTAACATTCTTTAGACTAAACAAATTGTTGATTAATTGAAAATATAATCAACTGATTAATCAATAAAGAAAACAATTGTTAGTTGCGTCCTTTGGTGGGATTCAGTTGCTCACAGTGGTTTCATAATCCTACATCTTTCCCAGTCTGGAATTATTTTAATTACCACAAGACATCACAAATCTCTTTAGCTTTTCAATTTCATCTCCCACTCTCTGTTAATACTTACTCAGTTCATCCTTTTATTTTGGTTAAAACACTATTTAGTGTAGTATTTCTTATTTATTCATTATTTAACATCTTTCATATTTTCTATAAAAGCACTTTGAATTTCCTTTGAGTGTGAAATAAGCTATAACTGTCTTGCATTGATGGTGCAATGTGGTTGTTTTACTGCTATGATGGGTTATCTCACCAGTATTAGCAGAAGGATTTGGTTTCTGAACTCATTCTTCTGAATTGTTTGGGCCAATTTCTGCTCAGAATGATTGCAGTGTTAGAAATGAACACTAATAACAATAATAATAATACATTTTATTTGGCGGACGCCTTTCTAGATACACAAGGACATCTTGTTTAAGAGGGCATAAAAGAAGGAAATACAATAAAATACATTTAGCTTCAAAGTAATACATTTTACAAAATAGACAGCATCTGAAAAGTGCTAAGAACATCAGAAAAGCAGTAAAATAGGTGTGAACCCACCTTAATGACTGACTTTGATCCTTATAATATAGATTCATACAGCACTTAAATAGCACTTTTCATTTGCCAATAGCTGGACATTTCTGCCCTTGAAGGAAAAATATTTAGTTTTTGATAAAACTTCTGCACTTTAACGTATAACGTGTCAATCAAAAGTGGTAGAACCAGTTTTACTGAAAGAGAAAAAAAAACACAATCAAACTTCTCCCAAGCAAATTCAGTCTCCACTTATCAGAGGAAATGTTGCCAGCTAGTCTCAAAGCTCCCCTCTGTGTCTCCAGACGCTCTGAAAACACAGTAACACAAGAAACATCCGGAGCCGATAAACACAATGACCACAACACATGAGTCTGGTGGTTATGATCCCTATCCTCCACACAGCATCCCAAAGTGAGGAAAGGAGAGAAGGGAGGGAAAGGATGAAGGAATGAGTACAGAGGATAGGAGAGATAGTGTTATGTTAGTTTGGGGTTTCTTTTCCACTTCCTCTGGACTTGATAACAAGAGAAATCTCTATTCTCTGCTCTTGTCTCCTTCTCTCCGTTCCCCTTCATTTGTGGTTGAGACCTAAAAACATAAAGAGAATAAAAGCACAAACATCAGTTTGTCCCAGTGACCCATTAACCCCAATAAAAAGCTCCATTGACACACAGCACAGCACAGCACTATAATGTTACTGAGCCATTTATAGTGTTACACCCAACAATATTTCTTTAATCTACTTTAAGTCAATAATCCCTCAGTTCATGGATGGTTTGTGGAGTTTATGTTCAGCTCTATGGTTTGACCCTGCACCTACCTGGCTGCTGTCCACTCCTAGAGCACTTTGACCAGCAGAGGGCGCTCCAAGTCCGCTCAATCCCCCCTCCCCATCACAGCAGAGGAGGACACCTCCATGCAACTGCTGTACCCATCTAATTCCTTTAATTGCTTCCTTCCTGTAGTTAATTTGTGCCAATCTGCCCAGCCTCAAAACCCGAGCTGCATTACATTGTCAGAATCAACCCCCCCCCCCCCACACACACACACACACACACATACACTATATTTCTTATTGGTGCATGTTAATTTATACATTACACCACAAACCTCAATTTTTTATTGAGTGTGTCTGCTTGTTGAATTCACCTATTTCAGTCAGAGCTGTCAGTGCCTGCCGACGGATCGAGGTACGCTCCTGCACCTGTGCCCCTTTGCGTTGCATTATTTTATTTTTTTTAAATTGCATTTCTGCAGACATTCGTTTACAACTGGGTTTTGAAAAAAATAAGCAAAATTGTGGTTTGTGCAAAAGCGGGTAAATTAATCAACTTTTAGGCAGTAAATCTCACGTATTTATTGATAACGATGAGAGAAAAATGTGCAGCAGACTTCATGAGACAGTTTGAGATGTTTGGTGATATTTTGGGCGGGATAGTAGTAACATAACTCATCCTAATTATCTCCTACTACTACATAGATTAGTATCTACTGCATGCCTCCCGTCAATGGACGCTCTACTCTACTCTACTATGGCCCCTCCCACTTCTTCACCACCGAAATAGACCTTGCGTGAAGAGAAAATACATAATTTAGTGACTAAATATACTAATAAAACCACGTGTTTAGAGTTTAAATCAACCTTTATGTTTTGTGTGGATTATTTCCGGTGATAAAAGCAGAAAAGTATTTGGAGGTGTGTGAGATGTTCAATGCCGGCGAGTGTTTCGCGGGAAAACGAGCGGAAGGATATGGAGGAGTGCTGCGCCTGTTTTTATTGCAGCCGGCGGAGCTCTCAGCTGTGATTCTACGCTGCTGATGACAGACTGTACGTCGCTCGTGCAGCCCTTCAACTTCCCATGCATACTTCACACGGCCTCACTGAAAACGAAGGATTGGAAGGATTTAATGTTACTTTCGTATTGGAATAACTTCCCTGCCATTTTTTGCGTCTTTTGGGTCGATTTCGCCCCGTCTTCTTCCGCCGACAGTTTAAAATCTAAAAGGTAACGTTAAGGGAGGGGAGTGGGTTTCTGGACGCTTTCTCACGTCACCTTCCCACGACAGTTTAGTGAAAAATATATAAGTTTATCGCCAGTAGCAGTTAAGTGAAGGTGGGGGTTCCGTTCTTGCACTTAATTTACTAGCAGTTTCCCAGTTAAGCACCTGCTGCTGCAGCACTGGTGCATGTATGCAAAGCGTGCAAAAAACAGTCGATGTTTTGGAGTGACCCATGTGACGTTGCTTACACTTAATGTTGCAGAGCAGGATCAGTGCCAAGCAGCTGCTTTGAACCTGCAGACCTTTTTTTTTTTGTAATTAAATCAACATCTAATAATTTTTTTTCTTTCAACCAGCTTCACAATAAGGAAAAAAGACAGTCAAAATGCCGCTGAATTCAAGTTTGACGAGTAAAAACTATGACTACGACTACGACTCTCTTCAACCGTATTTCTACTATGACAACGAAGAGGAGGATTTCTACCCTCAGCAGCTTCAGCCTCCGGCACCGAGCGAGGACATCTGGAAGAAATTTGAACTGCTCCCGACCCCTCCACTTTCCCCTAGCCGCCGGCCGTCCCTGTCAAGCCTCTTCCCCTCCACGGCGGATCAGCTGGAGATGGTGACCGAGTTCCTGGGTGACGACGTGGTCAACCAGAGCATCATCTGCGACGCAGACTACTCCCAGACCTTCCTCAAGTCCATCATCATCCAGGACTGCATGTGGAGCGGCTTCTCCGCGGCGGCCAAGCTGGAGAAGGTGGTCTCCGAGCGGCTCGCCTCCCTGCACGCTGCGAGGAAGGAGTCTGCGAGCGGTGACTGCGCGGAGCCCGCCGGTGCAGCTGCATGGAGGCTGAACAGCAGCTACCTGCAAGACCTGAACACATCCGCTTCGGAGTGCATTGATCCATCTGTGGTTTTCCCGTACCCGATAGCAGAAACGCCCAAGCAGAGCTCAGAGACGCCGCCTAGTAAGGATTTGGGACTGGACACGCCACCAAACAGCGGCAGCAGCAGTAGCAGCAGCTGTAGTGACTCAGGTAAGCTGTGCATATGCACTCATCATGCAGTCACACCCCTCTGTGCAATTAGGAATATCCCTCTGCTGAGTTTGCAAAGATTGTTACCACTATTTAGACTAAAACGATGCCAACTCTGTTTAAATGATTGTGATTTGCTGTCGGATTTCCAGGCAGGAGATAGACATGTTGTAGACTGCTGTGATATTGGCTGCAATGTTAAGCCATCAACTGATGTGGAAGGAGAGGTCATACCCCCTCCCTTCCCTCTGCCAGCATGCAATGTGAATGAATTGCAACCTTGATGCTGAATCAGTGTGATTTTTATTTTTTATTTTTGTGTTGCAGAAGATGAGGATGGCGATGATGATGATGACGAGGAGGAGGAGGAGGAGGACCAGGAGGAAGAGGAAGAGATCGACGTGGTCACAGTGGAGAAGAGGCAGGCGGTGAAGCGGTGCGACCCCAGCCCAGCAGAGACCAGGCACCCCAGCCCACTCGTGCTGAAGAGGTGCCACGTCTCCACCCACCAACATAATTACGCCGCCCATCCATCCATGAGGCACGAGCAGCCGGCTGTCAAGAGGCTGAAGCTGGAGACCAGCAGCAGCAGCAGCAGCAGTAGTAGTGGAGGTGGCGGTCACAACAGGGTCCTCAAACAGATCAGCACCAACCGCAAGTGTTCAAGCCCACGGACGTCTGATACGGAGGACTATGACAAGAGAAGGACTCATAACGTTCTGGAGCGCCAGAGGAGGAACGAGCTCAAGTTGAGCTTCTTCGCCCTGCGGGATGAGATCCCCGAAGTGGCCAACAACGAAAAGGCAGCCAAAGTGGTGATCCTGAAGAAGGCTACAGAGTGCATTTACAGCATGCAGTCAGACGAACAGAGACTTCTCTCAGTCAAAGAACAGCTGAGGAGGAAAAGTGAACTTTTAAAGCAGAGACTCGCACAGCTGCAGAGCTCTCGTGCTTAAAGTTTGAATCATCATAGACTTTTTGGCCTTTTGATTTTTATGCAAGTTCAAGACTTGGGGTGTACAGTTGTCGTTGCATGCAAATGCAAAATGGATTAAGTTGTTTGAAATCTTGTTTGATTTCAATGTTAAAACTGCCTCACTAGAAGTTATGGGTGGATTAAATATTTAAAAGTTTATTTTTATTAATAAAATATAAAAAAAAAAATGGGACTACCCTCTTGAGGGCCCAAACTAAAATATAAATTTTTATGTTTTGTATGTAATTAATATTTCCTAAGAAAATGTATTTTTGGATCTCAATTGTCTGGATGTTCAGACCCAGTGTTTTTTCCCATTATGTTCCTAGATCCTCTTTGAAATATAAAAAATGTTTCTTCTTGAATTTGTGTCCTTGTTCTTTGCAGTGCAAACAAACGCATCACATTTCATCACAGTAGATTCACATTAATATGTGCTGGGGGTACATGTTGCAGTAGAGTGGGTTCAGCAGAAGGAGACAAGATGCATACATTATTGCATGATTTGAATAAAGTGACTCAAAAGTGGACTATGTTGCTCATGTAAGGTGTCACTCCTCTCCCTCTTACTACATAAGGTAACAAAGAGAAAAATGAGTCATATTTTCACTTACAGGTGCTTTTTTTTATGCTGTAGTTCATGATCATAAAGAGAAGGTAAACTCTGACCATGGTCTCAGGATTTATGCATAGAATCATTTAAGCTAGCACTATGGCACATTTTAACCCAAATGAATGCTTGTTATTGAAGATCTTCCAACATTACTGATGCTAAAGTGAACACATTTCACCAAAAAGTGTCATAACACATCTGTTTTGTGGACAACATAGGGAATTCAGCTATCTGAATTAGATGTTTTGCTTTTAATATGGACCAGAAACACTTAAACATCAATTGATGCTCACAGACATAATTTCCTACATGATTGTCTTCCTGAACATTTTTCTTGGAACTGCGTGTAAGTACATTGAAAGCTACTTCCAAGTTCCTTGTATGGTTAAACATACTTGAGCAATGACGATGATTGTGATTATGATCCAAAAATCCCTTAATTGAATGACTGAGATTATATTTAAATCAGTATGTGTGTTTTTGGACAACAAACTATCAAATGTAGACTATGTCTTTGTGTGAATAAAGTAGACAAAGTAAATGTATAAATAATAGCAAATATAAACAACTCGAATTAACATCCCAGTGGCATTGAAGTAGGCTACGACATATAGTTACGTCTCTGCATTATGTCGTAATTATAACTGTATTATTTATTGTTGATATCGTGCCGATTTTTCGACCGGCTTTCCAGTCTCGCCGTGACGTCACCGCCGTATCCCGAGCGCTCCCCTGAGCGCGTGGTGCTGGTCGCGAGCACATGGAAGTGAGGTCGAGATTTGTGTCTATGAGACGCGCGACTCATCATGAGAAAAAAGGAATATAAATGCGTCAAAGCAGCAACAAAAACTGAAATTAAAGCGGTAAGAGCTCTTTATGTGTCTTCTATCGATTGCATTCATCATTTAGATTCATATAATAGACGTGATGTTATCATGCAGTAAAATCTCTTTTTCTTTCAATGTGTCTGAAGTAAACTTGATTTAAAGGAGCAATATTCGCTGTGGGCATGTAAACGACTTTTCGGAGTTTTAGTGTGATGTGAATGTAAACGCTGTCTGAAACTATCTCAGGACAAGTGTTATTTTCGTCTGGCTTCTCTATTGTCTGTCCAACTCCTGTTAATAATACTACTGGAGATGTTTGCATGCATGTTCTGTTAGTCTGTTGTTGATGCTTGCTTAATGTTTTATGTTACTGTTTATTTTCCAAGCCTTTATTCTCCACGGAGCACAACGTGTAGAGCTGCTTCAAGCATTGTTTTATGTCTTCTGTCAGTGTGATGGTACAGTGATCATAACAAAAGATGATTAAAGGTATCTGTGATAGCATCAGGTAGTGCTCACGGCTCCCTTATCCTGAATTCATAAGCATTTTTATGTGGAGCTTGCTTGTGTGCAACAAAGGAATATTTTTTAACTATATATTTGTTTTCCTGGCCTGTGACTACACATCAAAAGCAGTTAAGCAGAGATGATGGAGACATGAGGTACAGTCACACTGAGACATGGGAGAACCACAAAAGATGGAATTAGTGTGGATTCATTGTGTGGACTTTCTGGGTGGGGAGGATGGTGTATTGTGAGCAGGGGAAGTTTGCTGTAACTGGCTGACCTGGGTTCAAGCCTCCATGACAACGGGCATCTACCCTCCTGAAGTTTTTGTCCAGGATAACACTGAATCCCTGTGTGGAGATGATGTAATTTTGAGGGAAAAGAATCTAGGATCATCAAAAGACCTCTACAGTGAGGCATTTTACATTAAAACTGGGTTTGATTTGGGTTCAAAGTAAAAGTGTTGTATGAGTCTTGGTTACAAATAACCGCTGTTTTAAACCACATTTCTGGGGCTGTATTTCACTGTTACACACTGACGTTTACCCCAGTTTTTACCTTAACCTTAAATGTGTTTTCACCTGCAAAACACCTACAGTACAGAAATCATGCTTCCTGGGTCATCGACAGTATCTGGAGAGCTCTTCATTTTTGCAAAATGACCCACAGTATTTCAGTAGCTTGCATTGATGATCTTTTTAATTGCTCCTGTCAATATTTCATACTTAATTACATGAATTGAGTTAAACTTTTTAAGTCCAAACTGGCTCAGCGTCAGGTAGAAGAACTATTCTACTGTACCTGATGTAGAGGTTTGTAGGGATGGAACTATCCCCAGTTTATTCCTCTAATGCAGTGAATGTAAATAAGAACATTTACTCAAGTACACATTTGAGGTAGGCCTACTTGTACTTTACTTGAGTATTTTCTTTTCATGCCACTTTCTTCTTCTACTCCACTACATTCCAGCAGGACATTCTTTTTTAACTTTTTTACTTCACTACTGGTCACAGCTAGCCAGACTTATTCACAAATGCGTATTAGTCTCGAACCTCTTAGTTCATTTTGGATTTCCAAGGAGCGTTATCAATGGTGCAAACCTAAATGCCTCTGCACGCAATTGAATAGACCTACAACCAATCAGAGCAATGGATAGCGCTAAGCGACACATGCAAGTTGGGGCGGTGCTTGGTCTGTTTTGAAGCAGGAAAAACATGGCGGCCTGGTCACAAACTTTGTCAAATTAAAGCTGAACAGTTTGTGAAAACATTTTAGGCGAGAAATATGCAATACAGTAACAGAATCTTGATTCATATTTAATCAGCTTTCAGATTCTGGATCGTTGCATATTTATCTTTTAAGATAAACAAACGCTTAACTCTGTGACTCAAATGTTATGCTAATGCTAACACATCAGAGGGAGAAACTGGGGCTGGGCTGAAACGAATGATTGTTCTCATTATCAATTAATCTTGTGAATGAATTTGACTAATCATTCAGTCTAAACAATGTCAGAAAGTACATAAAAAGGACCATCACTATCACAAATGTCTTGTTTTGTCTGACGAACAATCCAAAACACAAAGATATTCAAGTTACAGTGATGTTAAATTGAGAAAAGAAGCAAATCCTCATATCTGAGAAGCTGGAAACACAACATATTTAGCATTTTTACTTGATAAATGTCAATGATGATTACCTATTATCAAAAGCTTTAAATGTTATTTCATGTAAAAAGGTGAGTCTTCTAGAGAGATATTGATGAATACAGTTGAGTCATGTCCATAGATCCATTGCTAATTCTCGAGTAGGGTAGGGAATTTTGCTTTCTGCATTGCTATGATTACATCAGCACTCAGACACTTTGCAGTAAAGTTGTGTATGTAAGAGTTTATCTGAGAGATCTGTGTTTTCCAGTCAAACTTACACTGAGCCAAACTTCACTGCCTCTCCACAATGACTGCACACATATTTTTCAGATACTTTAGAGGCCCAGGAATACATGGAGGTCTGCTCTTATGTAATCTGTGTTTTTCAGAGCTGGACTAGATTAAAGCGGTTCATAGTCCTGAAGACAGAACTGTAGCCAGCTAGACTTTTCTCCCTGGCTGTGGCACTTTTTACAGCATCATTATTATGTTATGACATCACTTTCCTCTTTGGGAATACGCTGCCTCATTTGCATGATCTGTTTCTGAGCTGTCCATGTGTGTTTTTATTGGCGGTGACAACCTCTGTTTGGCTGCCAGCGTCTTGCCTGCACAGTGTTTTCCTTTTACCACGTGAGAGTATCTAGGACTGTGTTGTTGAGGAATGTGACACATGTCCTCTTAAATGCAACACCACCATATACTTAACATAGAACTAAAGTGTGAGTTTTTTGTGCAAAGAAATATAAACTATAATGATACTGCAGCTATTATGTATATTCTTTTCAAACCTTTTTTTAGACTTATGTGTGGAATTAGCATGTAGCTTCAAACATCTGGGTGGGTGTTTTCCATGGCAACAGTTCCGTGGTGCCATACCTACTGAACTAGCCCTGTATAGTGTAAAACGTTGACAAGCAACGCTGGTTAGCAATTTAAGCTGTCTGTCCCTTTCACAACATTCAATATTTGGAAGGACACATGGTGCTGTTATGTTTGTATTCCACTCTGTGGAGGCAAGTTAGCCTAGCTTGCTAAAATTAACAATGATTTCCCGCTAGGGATGTCACGAGAACCGATAACTGTACTAAGCTGAAACCAAAATTCTGAAAAAATGATGGTACTCGTTTTTCTCATAGATCTATGAGAATGGATCAACAGATCCGTTTCTCTGGACGGAGAGCAGTGAAGGATATTAGAATCACTTTTCCGGTGAGCGCGGAGCATTACTGCGTAGCCTCCAACTGAGAGAGACAGCGTAAATGTGACGTGAGCAACCTGTCTGAAAGTTGTAAGTCTTCTGGTAGCTGTGCCAAGAGAAATCTCAATCATTCCCAATCTTGCAGATACGGAGAGCGTAGGTATATGTAGGAAGATAACATGGGCACAGGCTAATTATTGCTAACTAAAATGCTAGTTAACATTAGTAATTAAACTTAAACAGCTAATGTAAGTTGAAACTGCCTGCGAGCTTCTCCTGTACTATACGGTAATTCTTCTACTATGCAACAGTAAGTTGCGTGGTTATGACACGATCGTTAGCCTATTTTTACAAAAACTTCTGCTACGGAGCCATAACGTGAGATACAAGGTAATGGAGCCTTTTATACATTATTGTGTTTCTTTAGAAATAAACAATGGACAAATAAAGTCTTTAAACGCTTCAGATGTAAAGTCAAAATGAATGGCAGTCAATGGAATGCTAATGGCGGGTGAGTGCTTGTTAGCATCAAAATGGTGCCATAGGAGCTACGGGTTGTTGACAGAGGCTTACCCCCTTGATTTTTCTACAGTACCTGTGGTACTGTAGGTACCGGGGATGCTATTCTTTCGTACCTACCTTGGGCAGCTTATACGCCTAAAAGTGTTCTAGTCTGCTATTAAATGCTGAAGAAGAACACTAAAAGTAGTCGAATATTCCCTCATCTCTGTGCACACTCTGGTGGGCTCAACGACTTTTACAAGTTCACCTGGAACTCCCAAACCGCAAGAAAGACTGTTTCTCTCTGCCACTGTTTTTCATATAGCTGTTGGCGACATTAGCTAACGTTAGCGCTTGTTTCAGCGGACCTCAGGATAATGTCAGTTATGTGAGAAGATCGCAGTAACGCTCAGCCCTCACCGGAAAAGTGCTTCTAATATACTTCAATGGTCTCCTTCCAGAGCAACGGGATCTGTTGGTCCATTCCTTTAACTGTCTATGGCTATTATGCAATACTTCCTGACGCTGAGGACGCTTGAAGTTGCAAGGGTGGTTTTTCTGCTCACAGGCGCTAGGGGGAAGCGAGACAAGCACCATTCAACTCGAAAAAAGTCATATAACCATTCCAATGACTCCGAAGCTGTTCAGTCAAGGTAAATTAAGGTAAAAAAAACTGCCTAGTTCCCCTTTTAAAGCAGCGGACTGTGTGTCCAGAAGTTTTTTTACCGTGGTATTGAATTGGATATAGAGAATTGTGGAATTTCACTGGTATTGGTATCGACTCTAAATGTCTAGTATTGACATCCCTATTTCCTGCTAAACTTTACTTTGCATTTTTTGAAACCTGCTGAGTCATTGACAGCTCTCACACATGCATGTTCGTCCCAAATAATGGGAAGGAGGAGGTTTAGCTAGCATTAGCTTTCTTGCTTAAATTTGTCCAGTTGTGGGGACAACAAAAGACCAGCTAACGGCATGGGCACTTATAAGCTAAGCTAAGTCTTAAAGTTAGATTTAGATTTATAATTTGACCAAGTAGTACACATCAAGGATGTACAATACAGATTCTTTGCACACAAAAAATAGATAATTTTAGTTTGACTTTAATAAGCACTCATGACTGATCTCATGAAGTGGCGTATGTATGACACGGCAATTCGTATGCCATTATTGGCGTGTATGTTTAGTCGTCATCTTTTTCACAACTTCACTGTTGTTTGCAAATAATGTACGTACTTGAGATTATTGTCTGTCTAATATGTTTTTCTCAAATTTAAGTAAGTAGGCCTTAGTACTGTATGGAGTCTTAGAAAGAGACCATTTGGAGCAGTAGTGTGAGGAGCTCACAGCCATGTCTGGCTGTTATGTAACAGTATTGGTCCCTCTGGTGAATGATGTCATTGGCTAACCTCATATGCTTTTTAAATATAAAAAAATGTATACATTCAATATCCAGTTAGAAAACTAATTTAAAGCTTTTCTATTTTAGCTTGATGTTTTCTTTCAGATTACCAGTAACACCACTGCATATTAGTTTCCCTCTCAAAGGTGTAGTGTTCACTTTCAACCATCATAGTCTCATAGAAAGTCATTCTGACAAGACTTTTTTTTTTCTTTTCTCACATATCAACTTTCAGATGCAGCACTGATGGAATAAAGCCCCTGTAGGTGGTCCTTTTTTCTATTTGAATGCAGGGGACATCAGTGTATAGCAGAGTGAGTTGTCATGTGCAATGTTGTACCGACGATCCTCATCAAAGCAGGATGCTCCAGCTGGATAAGAACTCACAGGGTTTCCCTTCAGCGTGCTGTGTGCAGACCTTCACACAGGAGGCCAAGAGGAGGGCAGGTTTTTAAAGCCAAGTCCTGGTGAAGGAGAGTAATGCTGCAGTATACAGTAGATACAGTTGTATTATTGAAGTAAAACAAACGTTGACATAATAATCTTGGGTATTTAGCTGTAACTGACTTCCTTCCCGTTTTTTAATTCATGTCACGACAGATTGGAATATATGTATATAAAGCAAGGAGTCTGTGGCATGTGTGAAATTGTACGTTCCTATTAGATTTGTGCGTAATGATGTTCATCTTGGTACTCAACAGTAGGACATAATCATAATTGTATGAAGAAAATCTTTAGGATTTAGACTGTTGAAAGCAATTTGAAGATGCCACCTTGTGCTCTGGGAATATTTTGATGAGAATGTATTACTATTCTGACATTTTATACACTTAATAATCTATAAATAATAACCATTAGGTGTAGCCTTAAACACTGCTATTGAAGGACAAACCACTTTAACTCCCGTGTGAATGTATTCCTGGAAATGGCTTGGCGTCATAGTTTTGATTGATGGCTCTGGCTGCAGGTGACTTGCATATTGAAAATCCCATGAATACTAAGCATTTGCATTTTGAGACTAAACAAGAGAGGCTGTGTCTGTTTCTTATGTTTACAAGTTACAGAGTAGTAGTGTTGAGTTTAAAGAGACAGGCAGTGTGCAGCAGGAGTAGAAGTGTACACATGTTAAAGAGAAATTACCCTCAATAGAAAAACTATCCAAGGACTCACAAATCAGTGTCCGTGCACATTAACATCTCCCTCCAGAAAAGGAAGTACAGACTCAGTGTTTCAATCAGTCACACTAATGTCCAGCCTTGAGTTGCTCCATACAAGTGAATGAAACTGATGTCCTGTGACCTTCTTTATGCATCCAACAGAACTCAATGTTCCCGGAGTTTTAAAACTGAATATATGACTAGAAAATTATCCTAACCTGGTATTGTCACATTCTTTTTTTCCTATTATAAATATTCATTCTGCATCTTTAAAGCAATTAGTTGAGGGACTGCTTATACTATTTGTTCGCCTTTAGCTACACTGTGCGGTGAGTCAGCCCACCACTTTAGTGCAGACTGAAATATCTCTACTATATATATATATATATATATATATATATATATATATATATATATATATATATATATATATATATAAACTACTGGATGGATTGCCATCTACAGACATTTATGGTGCCCGAGTGCACACTGACCTTTCCTCTGGCACCACCAGCAGATTGCAATGTGTTGTTCAGTTAAATGTTTCCACAACTATTGGATGGAATGATAAAATGTATTTTGGTGTCATGTGCCCTGGTGTATTAACTTTGGGGATCCAATATTGCAGTTTATGACCTGAAAAACTAATACATTTTTTTAGCCTGAGCTGTACTAGCGCTATGATAGCATGCTAACACAATATGTTGAACATGGTAAACATTATTCCTGCTAAACATAAGCATGTTGGCATGTTCATTGTGGGCATGTTAGCATGCTGATGTTAGCATTTAGTTTGTCTTGTTGGTATAAAAGAGTTGCCTCTCATTTGGGGCAGAAAAAAAACTTTAAACTTAAGAGGACAGTTCACTCAAAAATAAAAATATAAACCTATTTTTCATCTTAGTGCTATGTATCAATCTAGATTGTTTTAGTGTGAGTTGCCTAGTGTTGGAGATGTTTGCCTTCTCTTGAATATAACTAAATGGTACTCAGCTTCAAAAAATGTTTTTGTCTTTGTACCAAACTACACCCGCCAACCGTATGACAACATTAATGGCGTCTTCGGTGTGTTCAGGTGTAACGTTAGCTAGCTTAGATGTGCTAGCAGTATTTGGTATAAACTAATCTCCACAGGCTAGCAATGTCTGACCATGAGGGACTTCTGTGTGGTGATACAGTTGCTGTGTGTAGTTCGGTAGAAAGGAAATAGTTCCTACATGAAACTGCTCAAAACGTCTGTGGATTATCTTGTCTTGATTTCTGGAATTTATTCTATAAATTATATTTTAATTTATTATTATTTTTTGACATTTTATGCACCACAAGCCCAGTGCCATCTAGTTCCATTATATTCAAGGGGAGGCAGACATCACTATGGCCGATATCTCCAACACTGGGCAACTCACACCAAAACAATCTAGATTTATAAATAGCACTCCAGGTAAATGAAAAAATATGTATTTTTAATTTTTCGGTGAACTGTTACTTTAAGCATGTCACGGAAAAGAAAAAATGTGTTTAATCAGCAAACGCTGCCTTCCACCACTCAGACATCTAAGAACCAGAACTAAAACAAGCACCAACATTTCTACTAAAACTTTGTCAGGTTTTATTGTTGTGGTTAAAATAAACCATTCCGCATCTGTTTTTGCAGTTTAGCGTGTACTTTTATTAGTATTATTGTCAAATAAAAATACCTTTATTCACTGTGGTAGAATTAGTTAACTCACAATAAATAGTCTACATTATGTGGGTCTACAAAAACATATCCAGTTAAGAGTTGCCTTGTCTTTACCTCTTGAATCCCATTTATATTAAGTGTATAACAGAAATCCATAACACTGCTTTCTGTGGCTGTACCATTATATATCAAATGGAAAATTGTACATGCCGCGTGTTTTATCCGTATAAATCACTGAATGGATTTAATGGAATTCATTGCATGACATCGCTGTCTTTTCGCTTTCTCTGCTCACTACAAGTAGCCTGGCAGAGTTACGCCACCAAATGACACTGCTATAAACACACCAGAGGTCAGAGTGAACTATCAATCATAAGATAGAGGAAACGTGATCCTCAGCTGCTGTCAGACAGACTGCCGGTGCAGCCCAACAGGTAGATGTTTGGTTGCTCACACCAAACATTCACACTCAAACGTTAGCGTGGAGGGCAACATCAAGGAGGAGGCAAACCCTGCTCCACTTCCCAGGTTCTCCGGGTGAGATGAGTCACAGTCAGCAAACAATGTGGTTGATTTTGCTGTCAGTTTACCTTGGCCGTGGAGGGGGGAGAACAGACACAAACGGGTTGTTTGACTGACCTACATACTGTGTTTATGTGTCCTGCCACTGTGCTAGTGGAAGGAGTTTGAAAGGAAACATGCCCACACATTTAATAATCACTGTTGAGCTGACAGAGCAGAGGAGGAGCGCAAGACAGATACACCTTTTGTTTGCCCGCAGCAGTGAAAGGTAAAGCCCACATGCCGTTGCGATGATGTTGACGCATGCCAACTCTATGCACATAAAATGAGTAATCTTGACATGTTACCAGAATTACCACATAAACCCAACGTTAGTGGCTTTTTGACATTCAATAGCTCCCAGTAGTTCCCAACCTGGGATGAATCTGAGGGCTGAGGGGTCATGAGATGATAACCAGGAGAAAAAATACAAGTGACAAAGACAATGAGAAATGTGAAATATCATATTTTTACCTCTTTAGGCCTCAAATACATGGGGAGAATGTCTTAAACTTAAAGCACATTCACAAAAATGTGTGATTTATTGAACAAATTGTATTATCTTCAACTCATAAGAAATTAAATTGTGTTGCTGCAGCCTTTTACATCAATGAAACCGCAAACATTTCGGACTTGAGCTGTGTTGGAAATATTACAGGAACATTACTCTGTCGTATGTCACATTGCCATTTCACTTTTATTTATTGAGCTATATTTGCAATGTTTTGCCTATATTTACAGGGAAGTTCATCCTTATTTATTACAAAGAGAACCAGACAGTACGACACAGGATCACATGTTACCAGCGGAGGTCACAGTGCAGTTTAATGATCATTAAAGCACCGTTGATGAAATATTTATGGTGTCTTGTCAGTGCCAACTCTCTCCATCACTCATCAGGGGTTGGAGGTCAGGCTGCTGTCTGTCTGGCAGAATTCATCAGACTGATTAAAAGTCCCTGCAAAAGGTTAATGTAGCTTCACTCCTGGGAGTGAGACTGGCCTGCCATGGTTGTATTTGCCAAATGAGGAACTTTTTAAGTGCAGAGGTGAGATCGTTGGCTTGCAGGTCGTTCCTTCTTTAGGTGAAAACAACTTTCTCACCTTTCCTCTGTCTTCTCCTCTTGTTTTATTCAAAGCGAGCTGGTGAGAAAGCTGCCGGCTTCTATAAAATACCACCACCAGACAAGTCTGCGGCTGTCCTACAGTGTGTTTGTTTAGGTGTCACAGGACATCCTCTGACACCTAGTCTTCACCAAATACAGCTCGGTCCCCATTCAGACGACCTTGGGTTGTCACTCAGGAGTTGTCTGTCTGGATGAATAGAAGCAGGCGGGATAGAGTTGAGGGAGTCTGCAAGATAACCGACAATACACCAGTTAAAGGAATCCATCGTCTCAAGACAGGAAAGATATATTAAGATATATAGGTTTGTGTTTACAGTGACATTTAAAGGTTTTGTGCCTCGCCTTCAATTTAATTGATTTGATTTTGGGGCATTTTAAAGAACGTTCACACTACACAGAGCCCAGCCTTCGTTCTTTCCGACTTGAATCAGATGGGGAGCCTTGAACGCACTGATCCCCTCCCTTTTGATGTGCTGTCCCCGGGGTGGTTTTGATTGCCTCTTTACTCCCCTCCTATGTAAGTCAATAGGAGTCAGCTTGCCATCTGTGGGAATTGATACCTCTGCTGAATCATACTATTAAAGTTCTTCTCCATCTTCCTTTCCACATGTCAGCCTGCACCCTCTCACTCCGCTCTTCTCTTCCCTCCCCCCACTCTATTTCAGGGGACACGTCTTATCTTACTGCTCGAGATGCATGAGACATGTCTGCCAATTGGGGCTAAGGCCGCGTTGAGTCCGAAAATAGACCACTGCATTACAAAAAGGTGCTGGTGAGAAGATGAAATATGAACGTCCTAGTCCATTTTTAATAATGCATAAATGCCTTTTAATGCTTATAAGACGCCACAGAGGTTTAGAGTACTATAAGACAGGATTGTACAACAAGTTTTCACGGGGCTATCCTTATACCCTTCTCTTAATACTTACTACAATACTAAATTATCCATGAACAACTTTTTGTAGCAAAAATTAGTTTTTTGTTTGTTTGTAAATACTTTCTCTCCTCTTAATGATCTGGTGACCCCCTCAGATTTATTTTGCAGTCCTCTGTGGGGATCTGTACCTCTAGCTTGGGAAGATTTCTAATGATTTCAAATGATTGTGGTGAGACCATTTCAGTAAAGTATGACTTTTTTTTATGAACACATTAGTCACTACTGAATCATTCTTAATTCGGGTCAAACTCTAAATTTCCGGTTAGCTGTTTCAGAAAGCTGATTCAAGCAGAAGTCTTTCAGTCACTCAGTACTACTGTAAAGGTGCCCCTAAGACAAATGTTTATTTATTGGTGGGATTAATGGCAGCCCGTAAATGATTCCCCTGCTCCTCCTGTGACACTTTTTTAAAGTTATTCTTGGAGGACAGTTGTGAAAACATCGAGAGTGACAACAGAGGAAGAGAAGCAGCAGCCAGCCGACACCTCCAGCCTCTAATGGAGATACAATGTGAGGAGGAGGAGGAGGAGGAGGAGGAGGAGAGTTTGTGCCACTGCTGACTTGTCACTGCAAGCCCAGCAGGCCCATCCTGCTCCTGATTAATGGAGTTGTCTACTGGGCCTCGCAGGAGAAGACTAGGGCTGCTTTCCCATTCACTGAAGCCCCGTTTATTTGCCAACAACAGATGGGCCCCCTGGGGCCCACGGCTCGTTTGCACCTTATGCGCTCAGCATCCTTCATTTTAATCAGTGAACAGGTTCCTGAGCACAGCCACCTGACCTACAGGGGACCTCTGTGACTCGTCCACCTTCACAAAGTTACTCTAAAAAACAACGGCTCATTGCTCCGCTATTGTCAGCTATATTCCCTCTTTTCCTTTTTTCGTCCCCACTCTGCAGGAGGACAACACGCTGGCAGAATGACAGATCTAATGCTGCCATCCTACAGGGTCTTAATGTAGTGTGATGTTTCTCAGAAATTCGTCACATGTATGTTTTTGCAGACGTTCTATTTATGCTGCTATAGTACATGAAGGGCCCTATTTTAACGATCTAAGCACACGGCGTGAAGCGCATGGCGCAGGTGCGTTTTAGGACGTGTCCAAATCCACTTTTGCTAGTTTAACAGCGGAAAAAAGGGTCTGTGCGCTGGGTGCATGGTGCAAGGGTTGTACTTAGTGTCTTCATTAATTCATAGGTGTGTTTTGGGCGTAACATGCAATAAACCAATCGGAGTGCCATCTCCCATTCCCTTTTAAAAGCCAGGCGCATTTGTACCTTGGTGCATTGGTATTATGATGGTTGATTTGCACCGTAATATTTTTATTTATAATCTTTTTCATGTTTGTTCGCTGCTGCGCTTCCCTGAGATTGTGTGTAACAAGCATAGTGTGCGCGCGCTGTGCATAAGTCTAGGCTAATTTTAGTAATGCACTGTTAAAATAACAATGAAATGCTGCGCTATTGACTTTAGACCAGGTTTTTGTTGGTCAATGGCGCGAAAACTTCCCGCTGTCTCAAGATAGCAATACACCAAGAATTCACCTGAACCCACCTGCCTGTAAGACCAGCACGCCCATGGGCGCAGGTGCATTTCCGATTTAAACGACGTGGGCGCTGGACGGTCTTAAAATAGCAAAGCCACTTACGTCGGGCTTTGCGCCGCGCTACGCCGGGTGCAAGATAGGACCCCTAGTTTTTCTTCTCTAAAAAAGCAACATTTGTCCACATCATTATAATTCCATTTCATGTTCGCTTTAAACGGCACCTGGGACATATTTTGGGACTGCGTCTCATGTAAACGTAAACGCATGTAAGTGTTGAAAGAATAAGACGACAAATTAATTGACTAAAATAAATTTTATAAAATATAATTGAGTAGTTTATCAAACAAATATAAGTATCTTCTGTTCAAGCTTCTCAAATGTGAAGGTCTATCTTCTTTTTTCTTTTGAAATCATTGTGAATTGATTATCTTTGGATTGGATGGTTGTTTGGACAAAACAGGTGTTAGAAAATGTCACATTATTTTGCTATTTTCTTACATTTTATGGGCTAAATGAGTCAAATTAATTTGTAGGTAAATACCGATCCGATATGCTGAAGGTCATAGTTAAATCTATGTTTCCTTTATCAGTCATCCGGTCACAGTAACTGATGGGCTGACGTTACATTAAGTTGAGTTCTCCATCTTTAATTAATTGATAATGAAAATTAGGGCTGCAACTAAGTATTATTTGCATTGTCTCAATTTTCTCAATCCATTGTTTGGTTTATGAAACGTCAGAAAAAAGTAAATAAAATGTCCATTAAATGTTCCCAAAACCAAAGTTGATGTATTTAAATTGCTGGTTTTGTCCAACAAACAATCCAAAACCTGAAGACATTTGTTCTAATACCACAGAAAACGTAGAAAGCCAGTAAAGATTCACATTTGAGGAGCTGAAACAAGAAAGTTTTAGACATTTTTGTTTAAAACATTGCCTTAAACAATACATTTGTAAGAAAAATTACAACTTTGCAGTTCTGCTACTTTGTAAACCTTCCAGTCCTCTCCCCGATATGCAGATATAATCTATTTAATCTACTGACAGACACCTCCCAAGGGGATTAAGTTTCAGGAACGTCTCAGACAGTAACAGCTTCAGGTCAAGACCTTCTGAGTCGGATACAAGTAGCATGTGCCTGATCCAAACGCTGTAAAAGCCAATTAAACGTTTTCTGGTTTCAGTGTTTTTGTGCCAGAATGTGTTTTTTCTTATGCACTTGTACAATCTAATCACCAGCTTCTGCCAAATGAGACAAATGCAGCATCAGACTGAATAAAAATGCCTCGTCCCAGAAGCGTCTGTGCTCCGCCATGTCTCCTGAGCCTTTCATTCACACAGCAGATTGTCTTTGTTTGTTTCTGATTCGAGACGAATTCTACATCTTGGATCGAGAAGACAGTTAATTGTTAACTGTTAATTGTTACAACTGTACGAATCTTTTGTTTTAACCCTCAGATTTTTGAGAATTGAACATGTCTTATCCTCCTCTCTCTTCTGTGGTGACATTGGACATTGTTTCCTCCTTCCTGCTGATGGCTGTTGTTTCTTTTCACTATCGGGGAGAAGCAGGAGGGAATTTTTCCGTTGCTGCTGATTCACCACAGATTAGATTGCTGCCCCCAGGCATGAGATTGCTTAGTTTCACTCTGTAACATGACATGAAGCATTTATAGTAAGGGCTATATTGCATGCCATTATACATGGGTGTTTTGAATATGAAGGAAAGGCTCTTTTATGTCTTATAACTGGCCCTTATATTGATTGAAGACTGCGTCCAAAGAATTTGTGACCGATTTAGCTGATCACATTTATTAATTAATTAAGCTTCCTTCCCCTGATTATTTGCCCTGGAAGTTTAACTCTTTTTGTCCACTTAGTGGGGAATTGCAACAGATGCTTCATTTGTGAGAATTAGCTAGATCTCTAAAAGTAAACTGATTAGGTATTTGGAGTAAAAGGGTGAAGTCAATCCTGCTCTCGCAGCTCTTTTTCCTCACTGCTCACTTTGTCTTCATTCTTTCAATCCTGCCTCGCTTTTTTCCTGCAGCACACATCTAAAATATCACCAAAACTCTCTTCCCATCCCATTTTGGCTCAGCGAGGCTTTATATTGGCAGAAAAATGTCACAGGGGCAGTTTTGGTTGCGCTACTACAGATGGAAGCGGCTTAAAGCCAACAGATTTTCACACCTCTGACACCATTTGGCGTTCACTAAATACAGGTTACAGGGTTAATTGTTGTTGCTATGCCTAGTGCTCCGTTCTTGAACAGCACACAGCTGGCACAGGCAGTTTACAATGATGATGTTGGCAGATTTGATCTAGAAAATTCTTAGTAATTTTTTAAACAGAAGGTCATTGATTTTTACACAGATGCATACAAAAGGATTCTCATTTCTAGGTGACAACTGTCGAGTTCAGATTTATCAGCTGTAGCTACAGCCGCTAACTAATTAAGATAACGTTATCTCCATGAGTTGGTTGAACACTGTCTCCTGCTTACTTTTTAATGTTTCCAGCTGACTTGTTTTAGGGGCTTTTTAGGCCCTTGATGGCCAAG
Organism: Sander vitreus; assembly: GCF_031162955.1. Taxonomy (NCBI): domain Eukaryota; kingdom Metazoa; phylum Chordata; class Actinopteri; order Perciformes; family Percidae; genus Sander; species Sander vitreus. The sequence continues at coordinate 18,188,205 of NC_135876.1, forward strand.
TAGGTTTTCATATACAATGAATTTACCATGGTACTTTGGTGCATAACAATAAACATAAAACAAAAACAAAAAAAGATATAAAGCAAACACTGCAAAAGTCAAGAATCGCAGTATTTAAATAGAAAAATTGGCAATTATATGGAAAATATTATGAAAAAATAGTATGTGTCATATGTAAAACATCAGATTGAAGTGTATTGAGATTTGTAAATGTGTAGATAAATCTGTAAATGCGTACATATATATTATTGCCTGGAAAGTTTAAGTATTTAGCTCCAAGCGTCACGTGTAAAAAGACACTTGAGAGGCCTAATGAGTTACTGATGACTTATCAGTATTTCTAGCTCTTGGAGCAAAATACTTTGACTTTTCAGCCAATAATAGCTATGTACGCAATCACAGTTTTGTCTACATATTTACAGATTTATGTATGCATTTACAGATTTCTCTACGCATACATAGATCTATGTACACTTTCACAGATATGTCTACACATTTACAAATCTCTACACTTGCAAATCTGTATGCAGATTCTTGGAATTTATTTTACACATTTACAAATCTAATTACACACACACAGTTTATTTTACACATTTGCAAGTTCCTGTACACATTCACAAATATCAGTATGCATTTAGAGATTCCTTTACACATTTACAAATCTGATTTTACACACGCACACACACACACACACACACACACACACACACACACACACACACACACACACGGAATTAGATACAGTTGGTTGCACAACTCTCCACACACATTTGCAAATAATTTGCTACAATTATTGTCCCCACATTATTGTTCCTCTGTCTGTGTGATCATCATACACTGTTGGCTAGTCAGTGGGGAAGCATACAATTCATCCTTGGGGGAAGACTTTATTAATAGTTGCTCACCTTGAGATATTGTTGGCATTCAAATGTTTGCTATGTTCCTGCAGGGATCAGGTTTGAGTAGAAATTTCCCTCTCTGGTTTTCCATTGTTTTAGTTCAGTGAGGGTGGGGCCAGGAGGGGTATATAAAGCCACTTAGGCTTTGACTGTCGGAGAGTTGTTGTTGATAGCAGCTTGCTGTGAGACTGTTATTTTTCTCTATTTCATTGTGATTTTTGGTTAATAAAACCCCGCCTTTTTTGCACGGACTTCTGCCTCCTGAGCTATTCTTCAATTCAACATATTTTCTACTCAAATGCCAGACAGCCACAATCAAATCTGTCATTTATATAGAATTAATACAAGTAAGGCTACTACGCCGACAACGTAACAAATGCTCCTCAACTTTGTAAGAAACGCTTAGTTAGCTTACTACCACGGCTAGTAAGCTAATTAGTCGGACATGCTAACAGAGCAGACAAATATGTAAGTGTTTAATTAATTCCTTACACTTTCGCTCTTGTGTTTTTGGTTTTCAAAGACTATAAAAAAGACAACAGCACTCCGACAAGCGGGGAAATCCAACATTTAGTAGAGCTAGTTACGGTTGCCAAGCTATGATTGGACAATCGCTGTTTGGGGGAGGATTTAGAGAACAGTCAATCAAGAAAAAAGAAAACCTCGCTACATGCCTTTTTGTAGACCTCCTTCTTTTGTGGTCGTGAATGGTACGCTCGCAGCTGATCAGATGGCTCTTTGTCTGTAATACCCTCACATGGTATTCCAGCTCACCTCCGTTTAATCTCTTTGGGCCTGAGCCAACTCTAAATGCACAGATCGCCTGTTTTCACAGAGACAGCAGTGTCAGCAGGGCTGCTTCTCCGCTGAGCCCCTCGTGCAGACCCCAGGTCGCTGCCTCCCATGCCCTGAAAAGGAGGTTGAACCTTTGGGACCGGCACTGTAAAGTGGCCTGGTACTCATCAGCCACTGGAGGTGTTTTGTCTAAAGCTTTTTCATTAATTTACTCTGCTATGTGAGTGTGCCTTTAACATTAAACAAGCAAGGGCCGACGTGTAAATATTTAGCCTTCCATGTTTGAGCGAGTTCAAAGGCGGCGGAAGAAATGGATGGGGGGGGGGGGGGGCATGCTCCAACTTCTGCAACCCAGATAAAAGAAGCTGAATTAAATGTCCATAAAGAAACTTCACAGCCAAACCTAGTTTCATTGTGAAAGGGCAGCAATTAATCACAAAGACGTCTTTAATGTAGGACACCACAGCTTCCAGTTTGTCCCTTGAGTTTCCCACCACCAGTTGTTGATTAATGTGCCTCGGATTTGCACTCCACTGTCCTGTAAAGCTAGGTTAGCTTTTGGATATTATACAAAATGACAGGCATGCTGGGATGTGTAAGAGTAAGGGTTACAAGGTTCTGGACGCACAATGAAAAGTAATGATATAAGAGGTCAATTAAGGCACAATCTTGGTCGCTGTTGTTGGAAAACACAGACTGGTGTCCACTGTCTAGACTGATCAGAAAGGTTAGGACCATTTTTTTTAAAGTGTGGGAGAGGAACAGTTAATATGATGCTATTCAACTTACTCATTTTGACTCATTCATACAGTAAATGTAAAATCCCACGTGAAATGACAACATATTCTTTGGTTTCAAATGTTTCTCTCAGAGTTGTAATTATCCCCAGTTATTGATACGTGAATAAGACTTATGATCGCCTCCTTAATTTGTCACGTGTCACTTTGGCATCTTTCAAGAACGTGCCTCAACTGTTTCTGTTTCTTTCTCAGCATGCAAAGCTTCAGCTGCTGCCCTCTGGGCACAAAAACTAAACAAAATCCCCTGTGACATTTAGATGAATCGGATATATCTTCATTATCTGCAGCATCAGGTGGTTCACGGTTGGGTTAACCAGATGAACTGACATCATTGAAAATGTCAAAGCTGTCAATTAAAAAATAATTAACTTCAAAGACCAAGACAGGTCTCATAAACTTTATTTATATTAAAGTTCAAAAAGGTACTGTGGTTGAATAACTATTCAGATGTTTAGTAGCAATATTACAGTGTAAAAGTCCTGCAAACTCTTACTTTATGTGTTCATCACTTTTAATGTTGCAGCTGGTAACGATGGAGCTAATTTCAACTACTTTACTGCTGTTTAGCTTAATCTATAAAAAACACCATTATTTATGAGCTAGTTATATTCTGTAGTAATAATCTGAATCTAAAGGTACTCAGTTACAATTGAAAGTCCTGCAAACGCTTATTTAAATAAAAGTACAACAGTGTCAATATCAAAATATACTTCTACTACTAATCTGAGTCTGCAAAGTAACTAAAGTTGGTAAATGTAGTGGAAGTACAATATTTTCCTCCAACATGTAGTGGAGTAGAAGTATAAAGTAGCATGAAATGGAAATACTCAAGTACCTTAAAGTTGTACTTAAATACATTTAGTTACATTTATACACTGAAACTGAATTAGGAGTTTTTCTTTACTTCTGCTATTAAACAAATTAGCAGCTAAGGAAGTGGAAAAACCCAAATTACATTTCTTTCCTGATTTTCTGAAAATGATAATGGTGTCATTCTTACAGCAGGAAATAAACACTGTCTCATCAGAATGCTAATGTGAGGCCTGGTTGTTCAGTTATTGGATTTGTGTGGGATGTTTCTCAATGACTGGAAGTGAAGATGAAAGAAGAATAAACAGGGTGAAATTCCATGAATGTGGTTGAGAACAGAGAGACAGTCTTATATCAGCATGACGATCAGTGTATAGGAATCATATGCTTCTTCTATTTCTACTTGCAGAGCAATTTCACACTCACTCATTTTCAGAGGAAGTCAGTGAAACAGTGCACAATGTGGACAATGCCTGTGCTTAATCAAGTTAGTTTGTGACCCAATGAGACCTCAAAGTGCTAAAACCGGTCCTTCAGAGTACAGTTACTAACTTTCTATAAGCTACAATGGATTCCTATAGGGATATTCTTTACATGATTTTGTGAACTCTTCTCAATTTATGAATTAACCCTGGCCTTGACCCTGTGAAGTGTAGTCTGACTCACAGTATGTAGACTGTTGGGATAAAGCCTGCCATTGTCCGCCTATTTCAGCTGGCATTCTCCTCCCCTTCTGCTATCTCCGCTATCTATTTTGCAAGGGCACCGTCGCTGCATCCGTGGCTTAGCGCCGCCTGAAACGGTTGTGATTGGTTTAAAGAAATGCAAACAAGCCCGACTGTTTTTCCCCCTATCCCAGAATGTTAACTTGTGCAGCCAGACTTTTCTCCAGTGCTGACACAGCGCTGTGGAGATGGGTCTGGCAATGCGAGACTATATGAAGTCAGAAAGGTTAGGTTAGGTTCGACTTGAGTAAAAGTTACTTTCAAGCCGTTTTAACGTATGTACTCCAGACGATGTCCAGTGATTCAGGTCCTGACATAGCCCGAAGTTGCTCTTCAACACATGTAGCACACAGCAGGAGATTGTCATAGCTCACTTACTGGAAATACTCTGTTTTGTTTAGACGAGGGTTGGTGCTGGGTAGAGCGTGCAGCAAACGGGACAGGATGCGGAATTTGGTCATAAACGGCAGAGTCTCTTGCCGTTCTTTGAATTTGTCTGTCGATTTTAGTTGCCGTCTTCATGTAACTCACCCTCTTCTTCACCCTCAGATGTTTGTTTTCTTCTGGTTTTGCATGAGCCGATAGAAACGTCATCAACACAGCAATTTGCTCACTGTGAATTCTCACACTTTGGGCTCAATCCAACATTACACACAGTTTTTCGAGACAGACTAGAGAGCTGGCCGGGTCTGAAAGGGTCTTCAGTTTGTTGTTGCACTTATTGCCTATTTTATTTATTGGTTATGGTGCTGCTGTAAACTCGTAGTTAATTTTCAAATAGCTCTGGTTATTCTTAAACATTAAATGTTCTGTCAATCTGTATTTGAAGCTCATAAAAGGCACTGAGAGTTCTGCAAGTAGCACAAAAACACAGCATTTGGTCTGGGAGTGGAAGACCACGTTGAGCTCATTAGTATGCATGTACCTTGGATTATTTTGATTGTTTGGTCTGTATAGTGTCAGAAAACAGTGAACAATTTCCACAGCCTAAAGTGACATCTTCATATGTTTGTTTTTTGTCTGGTCAACTGGTCCAAAATCCAAAGACATTAAAGTTGAAAGAATGTAAGACATAGACAAGCAGCCCATTCTTACATACACATTATTGTTCGAAAAATGACTAAAACAATGACTAATTGATTAGTCGACCGTACTATACTGTCAATGCACATTAACCTTCACATGATCGACTCTGCAACAACACAACAAGCTCCAGTTCTCCTGTGACGCAAACGCTCGGAAGTCATACATCCTTTCCATCTCTTTATCTCTCTTTCCCATGTGAACAGAAGGTTATTGAGGAAGTCCCTTAATTGAAGAAGAGTCATGTCTGGGAGCCAATTGGTAAAACAATACTAGGAAGTGAGTTTGTCAGATGAGCCAACAAGCGAGGATAGAGCGGTTTAGACCAATGAAAGTCTTGTATTTAGCCAAATCTTAAGGAATGTGAGGGTTTGGAGCATACTGAGTGTACAGCCACGAAGTAAATTATGCTAAAGGGGAGGTTTGTGCAGTTTTAATGGCAGTTTTGATCATTTTTTATGCCATACTGGCATTCTGAAGGACAAAACCATAAACTTTTTTTAGTGTGTTGTAGTGTTTGATACTCATACGATAGATTCAGTCTGGAGTGTCACCTATAATATAATAATATACACTTTTTTTCACAGAAACTTGTAAAACATCTAATATCTGAGTGTGCATGTTTACTTTGAATAATGGCTGAGCTGTCAAGTGGCAGGAATTAAATGTGTATCAGCAAAAAGATTTATGTTAGAAAATAAGCATTCATACATTATTCATCTCCTGTTGTCTGTACTGACGGATTATATACAACCATGGTCCCTATTTCACTTTCATTAGTTACAGCTCATGTGACAGATCTTTTATTAAGAGGAAGTTGAGAAGTGCAGCACTCTGCAAACGGACGGGAGGAGGGTCTACATCTCTCAGCTAGTTTCACTTCAGATCCAGTGGATGTTGTGTGTATAGATATAGGTGTCTGATTGTTTACATTCCTCACGTGTTGCATTCGCGTGACAGAGTATAGTTTTCAAAATGAGTCAAACGGGCCAAGTCTCTGTCCGTCTTCTGTAATTTGCAACGGTTTCATGAAGGACTATCATTGTTTTTAATTAGGGCCGTTTAAGCATCGTAAGTTCTCCAGGCTGAATGCCCCTGTCTCGCTCCTCTTTGTCCTCGCTCCTTCAGAGGAGAAAAAAAACGTGTGAGCATTCATTCTGGATTTGCACCTGTTGAATGGAGCGTACGTCTTTCCCGTTTTACGTCTTGAATTTACAGCCCTCAGCTGGAGGGACGACCTTTCACTGGGCCTCTATAGGAGATAGGAGAGCAGCTGTGATTACTTCACTGGTTCCTCGTGTAAAAAGACATCGAGGAGGCGAGGCTCTCCCTGCACCTTGAACCCGATAGCGGCCTGATTTGACGCGCTGCTCCATCAGCTGTTGGTTTCTATCCGATTTGAACTGATTTCAAAGACATAAAAAGGTGCATTATTTTCTCCTTGTGGTCTCATTTGTAGCTATTCATGTGACTATAAGAGAGGCAGGAAGAGACCACTAAAATGCCCTCTAGTTTTTCATATGTGTGGTCCTTGGCAATTTTTTTTATGAGGCTAGCAGCTGTGTGAAGAGAAACATTAGCAATGCTGACTCATTACAAAGAGTAGCTGGAAAATCAGTGCCAATTTATTTCTGGTTTGGCAGAGAAAGATGTAGCACGCTTCCAGTAGATAACAGCGCCTCAGTATGAGGAGAAATCTCCGCTTTGTAAATGGATGATTTTAGGAAGTGCCTTATTGCCGAGCAGCTCCTCTTTGCCTGCTGGCTTTCCTCTGAACAGCTGTCGGTCAGCGTGTCAGTGGGTAAATCTCTGAAATACAGATTGCTAATGAGGCTCAAGCTCTTAAGGAAAGCCTGGCCCTGAACTCGGCATCAGGCAGTGTGAAGTGACGAGGTTCCCCTGCTGCATTCAGGGAAAGTTTCAGACTTGCAGAATATTATAAACATTACTTAAATTCTGTAAACAAGTGCGCTCATGTGCAGCTTGCTTTGCTGTTTATTAACATTATTTTCTGACTAAGTGTACAGGAGTCTTCATATCTCATGGTGATGATCAGTGAGCTCCGGGTGGTCTTTCAAACCCAGAACAGTCCAGGTCAGACCTTTAACGTCCCCTCCAGTATTGTTCCTGGCGACAGTCGCCCTCAGGTTTGTCAGTCCGGTCAAGAGGTTTTCGGTTAATGAGCTTGTTGTCGATGAAAGACGGGTTGCAGATCATCGTTGCAGCAGCTGCTGCTAGCATCGACACTGCTGCACATTCCGGCTGGTTCACGTTACAGAGGAGATATGAAGCAGCTGGAGTTCGACGAGTTTAGTAACTGGTGACTCAAAGGGGCTGACGTTGCTTTCATTCAACTAGCTGGAAGCAGCTCATTGCAGATCGTATATCCCGCTCGATCCTCCTGGATTTAACGGGGTGAAGGAGAACTTTTACTGAGGCTCGGTTAAATTCCTAAATGCATATTTTTCTCCCAATTTCAGCCCTCTGTCTGAAATATAACAGTGTTTTTCTCCGTACGAAGCTTTTTCAAAGAATAAAATTACCGGTTTGGTGTTTCACTGTGTACGGGGAAAACGGCACAGTGGCCAAAGCATTAACTTTACGTTGATTTTGACAGACAATGTCACCATTGAAAATGGTTATCACAGCAGCCTGGGAATGACAGTAGGTTTACATGTACAGTGATTAAGTTGTCTCACAATAGAAACAGAAAACAAGTGTTATGTTAGTGAGAACTACTTTTGTTGTAAAACGGTAAAGGTGACCTCAGAGAGCAGGAGGAGACTGAACGGAGATGTGAACAGCCTGTGACTCTGTAGAGTGACCGGCTGTGTGTGTATGTAGGTGTGGTGGACCAAGTCCAAGTCTGAAATTGTAATTTATTGCGTTTTTTAAGGTGGGTTTTTGGGGAGAATGTGCACACAGCATCCTCCGACAACTTAAAGCTTTTGTTTGGTTTTGTTCCTCTCGTACTTTTGCTACTGCACATTCTTTGCACCTCTGACCATATTATTCCTTCAGATAATAAAGATGTTGATTCCAGTGTAATGTGTTTCTTCTAATACTGAGAAATCTAGCTGGCATCGTGGCATTAGATTTTTTTATGGCCAGCAGCCAGCCAGTTTGTGACCCATTGTAGATGAGAGCATCTGTTCGATCCCCTTGACCTGGTTTATTCACCATCACATGAAATGGTATTCCCCACAGCGAACCAAAGTCACAGTAGGAAATGTCATACAAGCTTTCCTCCATGCTAGTGTTCTAGCAGCAGTTAATTTGGTTGCTACTTATCATGTATAAATAGCAGTGGTGCAGAAATGAAAGTGCAGAGCACATATGAGTTTGCAGCACCCATCTATCCATAAGAGCTGCTCCACGCTGTAAAGGTACATGTGACTGAGCAGATTTCATCTCGGTGCCAGTTTTAGCCGGGCCGCGCTCAGATACCAAACATCCACAAATAGTGTGAGGTCATGTGAGGAGGCAGCGGGGCATGGTGCCAGTTGGGTCGTGTTGGTTACAACCTCGCCCACATTCCTTTTATTTTACAGTCAGCCCCCTGGAAATACATTTTCTCTGACACGTGGCGTCCCTGCTTTTTGCACAAGAAGTCAACCCCTGTGTGAACCATATAATTAATGCTCCTATAATGGGACAGTGATGGAAGCAGCCAATATGTCAGCAGCAAAAAGACATGACCTTTTTTGAATATACTATATGAGGCTGATTGTTTTTAGTTTGGGGCTAGTGGTTTTCAGTGAAACATACCTGGATTTTTTTCATTTAAAGGGGCACTCCACTGATTTTTCATTATGGGAAATGTAGGATGTTTTTGTAGCTTCCAAAAGTTGCTGCAAATAGACACTCATCCCTGAATGTGACAAGCAGAAAATAATATAAAATGAAGAACACGATTGAGCTGCTGTTTCTACACTAGAGTCCCGTAAAAATAGTTAAAATCTGATTTTCACAACAAAGTATTGACTTTTTGTCTGATTGTATACCTTTTTATCACAACGTTGACTATTTTTTATCACCAAATTGGGTGAGAAAAATAAAATGACCAGGGCTTTAGTGATGTCACCTTCCCATGTGTTTACACCATCAACCAAACCCTGCTTTTAAATTGTGGGGGCAATTATTGTAGCAAATTATTTGCAAATGTGTGTGGAGAGTTGTGCAACCAACTGTATCTGTGTGTGTGTGTGTGTGTGTGTGTGTGTGTGTGTGCGCGCGCGCAGGGTTATATTTCAAGACCCCATCATGCATCCTCTCAGGACATGTGACATATAACATTATGTTTTTGTCCACTTACAACCAAATTTCTGGTGTTGTTTGAACAGAAGGCAACTCAACAACACATTTGCCTACATGTCATATTTCATACGCTTTCCAGGGTGACTTTTCTCATCAGACACACACACAGCTTTAGGCGCAGCAACAGGAAGTGAAGCCATCACAGAGAAACTCCATTTGAAAGCTGAGCTGTCTGTTATGACGTCAGTGCCACTTCTTTGAAATGTTGTCCTTGGCATTACAACCAGAAGATACTCTGAACTGTCATATGGTTTACAGTCTGAGAGCCAGATAAAATGAGCAAAGATTCAACCAGGTTCATCAGCCCACATAACTTAAATTCTAGGAGATACCAAAGATGTCGGGCGGACTTTTTGGGGAAATGTGTTTCAAAAGACACACAGGACATTTAGTCTAAGTTCATATAACTCATTAAATATCTTAAATTATGAGCTGGAACAAACTCACCCTCTTGGCCCAGCTTGGTCTGGTATGACCAGTAGCTTATGGTGGCTGATGTTAGCAAATGTTATATACTGTAGATATCATTGTGTTATTGATATTACTGAGTCAGTTCATGATTTATTGACTCTAATGGTTATATTTCGCTTCACTGTCATTATCCTACTACGATGTGCCATGTACTATTATAACATTCTATAGTTTAGCTTCAAAGCTACTTAAGGGTAAAATAAAAGTGGCAAACTGCATGTCCTAGAAGAAATTAAATGCAGAAGTAGACCACCATCCAGAAAACAAGCATACTTTATTTAGAGACTCAAGGATGAACTGGTCAAAGATTAGGTAGCGTCACATAACACATGGTTGGCCATAACTCAAGAACTCATACTATGCTAGTTATGACAAAATTTCACACAAATATCTAATAGGATAAAATGATGAAGTGATGACATGCATACCCAAAAGTTGAAAGGTCAACTTCGCTGTATAATGTTCTGCAAAAATGCTTTTCTGACCATTTTTCAACGGCATAACTCAGGAACAGAAGGGGAGACATTTGATTGGATACTGGAAGGTCTCGCTTTGCCAGACCTTCCTCCACAGCGCGTCTGAGGAGGGTCTGGCAAGTTCACACAGCATTCCGGGATGGGAGAAAAACGTTCTCTGGTTTACTGGCATTTCTTTAAACCAATCACAGTCGTCATGGACCGGACAGAGCCACGGTGCCACTGCAAAATAGCCTGGGAAAGGAACTTTTTTGGTGAAACGTGTATGTTCAAAAGTTGTTTTAGTCGTGCAACAGAAAACTCAGATTGGACAGATAGTCTAGCTAGCTGTCTGGATTCACCCTGCAGAGATCTGAGGAGCAGCTAACCATAGTCCTCAGAAATCCACTGGAGTTTAACATTCCAACATAAAGAAAGCGAAAGGTAACAAACATCCGGCCGAAAAAAGTGATATGCGGCAGAATTTCCGACGGCACTCTAGCAATCCCGGAAGTGGAACGTCGTGGATATAGACTACTGAATTGGTGACTCTAATCTCGAAACTGTGATGATTGTTTAGATCTTCTGTGCTGTCGGGTTGAAGATGTGTGGGAAGCATTCATGTTTTGCTAAAAACTATAATTAATACCTTTTTATTAAATTCCTTCAAAGTCTTCACTACATGTATTAATTATGAGTCTGGACAGACATGGATGTAAACTGCAACTTGAATGGTTTATGTGTCTTCTCCTAACTTGTTGATCAGATACATCGACTTCTGTGTACATTTGTGTTTTAACTCTAAAGATGAGTGTTTATTTTTTTCTGCCGTTTTGACAGCAACACACCCACAACTCATAATGAAAGGAGCGGTTCATTTGCAAAGTTGAAAGTTTTACTTGCATTATGGAAACACAAACAGTCATATCAGTACTTATACCTCTCCTTTCTCTGTATTGCAGGCTGGGTGGTGTTGCAGACCCTCATGCGGTCCCAAGCTTTTACTGCACCTGTCATGCTCATAGACTGAAGATACTGATCTGAAAGGGAAGGATGCAAAGGTGGAAGCAGTCAGTGTTGGATTCAGTTTCACTGCATCTTAATGGAACACACACACACACACACACACACACACACACACACACACACTGTATAGTTTTTAATACTATATACTTCCCCTTTTCTTTGAGAGTACATGTACACCCTGAATGGGCCCCTGTGGTGATCTACATTGTAGTCGGGAAGTACCTAGTGTTACAACTGCCATGCTGGTCTGCTTAAAGGGACAGTGCTGATCACTATCATGTGCAGTGCATTCTCCTTTCAGGGCTTTTCAGTCACCTGGTGGATGGTTGAGTTGTCGCCTTGATAGTGAGTGAGTTATTTTTCTGTGCAGAGTTCAGGAGTCAAAGAAGGTCTTTACTCTTTCTGTTTCTAAATGATCAGGAGGTCCAATTGGCTCACTTCAAATGCAGAAAGAGTTGGAGATTGATATTTGTTTAATATATCTTAGGCCCTGTTCTGACCTGGTTTTAATATCTGTCCTGAGTAGTCCCACATTGCCAGACCTTCCTCCACAGCGCTGCGGAGGAGGGTCTGGCGAGTCCACACAACATTCCAGGATGGGAGAAAAAACGTGCTCTGATTTATTGGCATTTCTTTAAACCAATCACAATCGTCTTGGGCAGCGATAACAGCTGGATGGAGCAACGGTGCTGTGAAATAGCCCCAGGAAGGAACTTGTTTGGCTGGAACAAAAGTTGTTTTAGTCGTGCAACCGAAAACTCAGATTGGACAGATAGTCTAGCTAGCTGTCTGGATTTACCCTGCAGAGATCTGAGGAGCAGTTAACCATAGTCCTCATAAATCGCCCACAGTTTAAAATGCCAACACGAAGAAAGCGGTCCGATATGAAAGACATCCGGCAGAATATCCGGCGGCACCTGAACAATCCCGGAAGTAAAACGTCGTGGATGTAGACTAGTCCTGAGTAATCCAGTCACAAGTGGGCAGCTCTAAGTACATGTGTTTACACCTGGCAGTAGAATGTGTTTCCAAATGTGTCTTGAGTGACCATTTGTGATCAGATCTCACCTCCCCGCTCTGCATGCAAATAAACATGTACATTTATGTTTGCATATAGTGTGTGTGTGTGTGTGTGCGTGTGTGTGAGAATTTCAGTTGTTACTCTCACATAAATTAGAAACGTGCGATGACTAATGAAAATGTGCTGGCTGCAATCTGTCTGTGTGCCAAAGGACGTAACTTTTCTCTGCGTGATGGGATTATGTAGCCTAGAAATCTAGATGCACCCTAGCAGCAGCAAATGTAATTTGCAGCCAGGGTCAGTCTAGCAACTCTCCGTTGGCTTGCAAGCTGGAAAAAACAAATTCTGGTCAGGCCAATTACATTGTGTATAGAGTCGGTGGGCGGGCTTTACATAAGGATGGCAGAGTTGCGACGGTTCCCTGCTACTTGAAAACAAAGAAGATGGCTGTTGCTGCTGGCGAACAGTGGTCTTTCAAATCTTTCGAAGTTTTGGCCACGACTCTGGAAGACTTGGAGTTAAGCACTGAAGTCATTCTTAAAAAAGGAAGATGTGTTCGGAGTTTTGCCGACCGGAGTTTGCGTCATGATAAAAGCTTTTAAATAAAATAACGGGTGACTTTCATTGTGAAGAATTTACAGGAAATTAAACGTGTTATTCACTGTTAAAAAGCCACTTTGGCTTCTAAATAGCAACAGCTGACATTGCAACGTAAGAACAAGAATGTTTGTAGTAATATCCTACATATTCGTGAATTTGCGAAATTGTATGAAACTAAAAATGGGGTTATTGTATTCTGGCAGCTGCCTTTTCCAGGCAACCACCGGGGCACAGAGCTCCAGACACCCGGGAATATAAGAGCCACAGATAGTTCAAGAAATGGACAAAGCCACGCCGTAGACGTCCACTGAGACCAGTGAAGTCTTTTAGAAGCACTTTTCCGGTGATGGCTGAGCGTTACTGCGCAGCCTCAAACTGAGCTTGACGACGTAGATGTGACGTGAGCAACCTGTCTGAAAGTTGTAAGTCTTCTGGTAGCTGTGCCAAGAGAAATCTCAATCATTCCCAATCTTGCAGAGACGGAGAGTGTTGGTATATGTTAGGAGATAACATAGGCACAGGATAATTATTGCTAACTAAAATGCTAGTTAACATTAGTAATTAAAATTAAACAGCTAATGTAAGTCGAAATTGCCTGTGAGCTTCTCCTGACTGTACGGTAATTTGTCTACTATGCGACAGTAAGTCACGTGGTTATGACTCAATCGTTAGCCTATTTTTACAAAAACGTCTGCTACAGAGCCATAACGTGAGATACAAGGTAATGGAGCCTTTTATACATTGTCGTGCTTCTTTAGAAATAAACAATGGACAAATAGTCTTTAACGCTTCAGATGTAAAGTTATTCGCTGTCAAAGTGACGCCAAAATGAATGGCAGTCAATGGAATGCTAACGGCGGGTGATGGCTTGTTAGCAACAAAATGGCTCCATAGGAGGTATGCTTTGTGGAGGCTCGCTTACCCCCTTAATAAGAGCAGGCAGCATCACCGACCGTATGATATAACATCCAACACATGCAATTCACTCTCAGTGGTTTCTGTGACATGAGAAATACTTTGAATGAGAACACAGTTCCACTCACAGTTGAGTAGGCAGTCCTTAATGTGACTCAGGACACATACGTGGACACACTGCTATAAGAATGTGGCCGTATACAGCCTTAACCACTTACGAATGTGGTCTGAGTGATCGGATCTCAATGTGTCCTGAATGCGTCCCGGGTGCATTCACACCGGTACTTATAGCTGTTCACTTGTCATTGGATCACTCAGGAAGGGTGTTAATACCAGGTGAGAATGGGGCTGTTTTTAGGTCTAAAGTTATTCATCTTCATGCTCTTGGAAACAGATAATAGAGAAGTCTACATAAATATTCCCAGCTTTACAAATTAATTGCTGGGGTCATGAGAATTTGGCCCTGAATACATTGAAAATTTGCAATAGTTTATAAAACCACATAAATCTTTACTTGTGTATTCAGTGTGCACGTTGTATGTCTTTTCTCTCACTTTACACTGTTGTATGTTTTAAAAAAGCTGCACACATTGTAAGAATAAATCTTTCACTCTGGCAGATGTTTACTAAACGTGTGTTTTTCTTCGAGGCCAACAAGCGAGTGAAGCATACTCATTACACTGAAGCCGGTCCTGGGTGTTCTGCATCGCTGCCTCCTGTTTACAGCTGCAGAGAGTGAAAGCGTTTAAACTGTACATGAGCTCTTCGCACTTCTCACAAGGGTCAATTACACACACAAGACACTGTACGTGCACTTATTACAAAAGCCTAACCACAACACAGGTATCGCTTTATGATTTACAGTAGGTGTTGTCCTGCAGAATTTCCAGTTATTGCAGTTTACATTTTGTTTTATTACTCTGATCTTATTTTCATAGTTTTGGTGATTGTTTTTATTTATAATAATAACTTTTTACTAGGGCTGTCAAACGATTAATTTTTTTTAATCGCTGAAGTTCTATAGTTAATCGCGATTAATCACATATTTTATCACATGATTAAAATTCTATTATTTTGCATTTCAGAACAGTTTTTAAGTACATATTAACAATCAAAAGCAATTTTTACCAGTATATCTTGATTGGGAATCAAATGAATGCAAAGAAAGTTACTTTATGAACTTGATTTTAAGATTTGTAATTATTTATTTTCTGTAAACAAAAGAAAAATGTGTGAATCTGTCATTATTGCACAATTCCTCCAAGTACCTAACTAAAAAACTAAAAATCCCTATCCTTACTAGAGTCAATATAGTGTTTAGTAACTCCTAAATAATGTTGATTACTGAAAACTACTGTCCCCCTCGACGGCAACGAGACAGGTCAACTGTAGTACGTCTTTAAGACCCGAGTCCTCTACGATGTTGACAGGTCTGCAGTTAGTTGCCACCCGTTTCGCAAGAGCTGTAGTCATTTTTTGGGATTTGGTTTCATCCACAGGTCGGCAAGTAGCATGCTAGCGGGTAGCATCACGTTAACTGAACTATATGCTTAGCTCCGTAGGTGGTAGCTCAACCTTGACGTGCTTCGGTGATATTTTAATTCGGCTTTACACAATGTGCTTTCGACTTGTCTACGAGCCGTCCGGGAGTTTTGGAAAATAAAAAGCTCCATTCAGGATTTCATTGCTGCTGTCTTTCTCCATCATGCCTGCAGCCTGCAGTAGGAGGATGTGTTACGAGGAAGTGGCAGCTTGATGATAAGTAACGATGCTGCAAAGGGTCAAAATAGTAGTCTGTTAGGCACGACGCCAAGCCCAGTGAAGTGTAAAATAAATTAATAAATGCCGGTATGCGATTAATACGATTAAAAAAATTTTTATCACGTCGCGTCGGCCCTTAATCGCATCGCGATTAACGCGTTAACGCTGACAGCCCTACTTTTTACTCACAGGAGTAATTGCTGGGATCTGGGAAGGCAGCCACATTTTTAAACAAACCCCCAGGTTAAAGGCTCAGCATGGTCCAGATAACGGTAGGAAAAAAATAACAGATACTCATCTCCACAGAAGCGCAGAACGGTAAAATTATGACCAAAACTCTTTTTAAACAGTTTACAGACTGCACAGTTTACGTACAGTATTTGCCATAGTCATGCACACAGTTTTCAAGTGCAGTGAGAGTGATTATTACCAACATTACGGGTTATCTTGCTTTCAGTTTCACCTCCAAATAAAGTGATAGATAATCTGGCTAAACTGTTTACGTGTTTACTACCTGTCTGATTGTTTGACGTTTTAACATGTTCTTAGATCTCAGCAATTGCAAAGTTATCATAACCAATAGACTATGGCCAATGCTATGTAAATGAGACTCAAGTTGTATAAACTGGGATAATCCTTTCAATTCTAGATTAAAGCAATACTTAGACATTTTGAAGATACACTTATCCACTTTCTGGCATAGAGTTAGCTTAGCTGCTTATCTTAGTAAAGACTGGAAACCAGGGGAAACTGCTAGCCTGGTTCTGTCCAGAGGTAACAAAATCCGCTAACACCTCAAAAGCTCACTAATCAACGTTTTATATACTGTTTTTTTCAGACTTTACAAAAACCAAAGTTTAAACATGTCAGTTTGCCATTAATGTGCTGGACTATTTCTTGGCAGATAACCTCCCATAGCAAATTATTGTTTTTACCCTTCGGTTTTTGTACAGAGACATTTTTTTAGATCAGATTTAAGACAATGAGTTAATTAATGAGATTTAGAGACGACAGATTATGTGACTTTTGGAGAGCCAGCATACTGTGTCTTTATGCTAAGCTAAGCTAAGCTAACTATCTCCTAGTTGTAACTTAATTTACAGTACAGACAGTGGTATCGATCTTCTCATCTAATTCTCATCACAAAAACGAGCAAGAGTATTTCCTAAAATGTGGAACTGCTCCTTTACACACACACACACACACACACACACACACACACACACACACACACACACACACACACACACACACACACACACACACACAGTAGGCCTACAGTATTCTTGCAGTGGCTAAAGCAGGTGGAGAAGCATTTATTATATTATTACATTACACTTCATTTAGCTGATGCGTTTGCTTAAAGGCAGCTGACTGATCATTTTGACTGTCTGCCTCCTCCAGTTCAGTCTCCAGGTTAGTCCACAGAGCAGGTGTTGGTGTTGGTCGTGGACTTCACACTACATCCGTCTCACTTCTGTCAGCCCAGCAGAAACCTTTGGCTGTGGTCAGCTGAGCTGAGTCATGCTCACTGGACTGGATATCCTTCTGCCACTGTCACTTTTTATTTCTTTTAACCCGCCTTCACATTCAAACACTCGTAAGACAACTGTTACGACTGTGCCAGGTCAAGCTGTCTGATTTCTTTTTTTCGCTTTTCATGTGAAGCTGGGGTTGTGCTGGAAGAAGAGCGAGGAGGTTAAACTAACACAACGCTGTTGTGCGTCTCATCCCCCACAAAATTACTACATGACTTCTGGGTAATAAATGAACCGGGGGAAGCCACCCAGCAACTAGGAAACAAAAACTGCAAACCCTCACTCGCAGATAGGTAAAGGATGGCTGAGTTTCCCACCACTGTGCCACCTCATTATATAGGGGTTTAACACACACTTGTGTGGCATGTGTACACACAACCAATGCTCTGATCATTCATCTCTGTAAAGTGGTGTTCAGTTTAGGGATTTTTTCCTATGACCCAAGATGTCTTGTTTTTGGTGTCTGCATAAACTAGAAAGAGAAACTGTTTATCACATCATACGTTGTATTATCTATCACTGACACTAGCTGAAATGTAATACTTCAAAAAGGGAAATCCCTTTCATAAAGTTTGCACTAAATTTGTTTCGTTGCCCCAAACTGTGAGAAATGTCCATATTTGTCCTGTGTCTCACTGAGTTTAATTGGGCTTGACTTGTGATATCATATATTTCAAGACACCAAAGTTCAGCATTATTTGCATCAAAACAATCCTAAAAAAAAGCATATTAGCTGAGTTTGTGATTGGAAACCTAATACCTGAAGAGTTATTTCTGAACTTTTTTTGTCACCAACATATAGGAATACATTTCCAGGGGCTTTGATATAACATCTGAGGAAACCAAATACTTTCTGTTGTGTAACAAAGTGAAGTTTATGATGAATACCTGTGAAGTCTTCTCATATGCTCGCAATGTGCTATGATTCTTTACAGCCCCGTAAACCTGTTTAAATGTCAATTTAACTGAGCTTGACATGTCATTCTGTTTTAACTGGCTCAGGAAAGCGAGCAAGGTGAAGTGAAAGAAGTGGAGGTTAGAGAAGAGAGTAACAAAATGTATTCTATTCATCATTAGAAGGAAGAGTTTAGCATTTTGAGAAATGTGCTTATTCGATTTCTTACCATGAGTTACATGAGAATCAGAAGAATCAGAATCAGAAAGGGTTTTATTGCCAAGTACATTTTTTTTAACACATACAAGGAATTTGTTTTGGTGTTGTTGGTGCACATCACACATTCTTTAAATGGAATATTAAACAATATAAGTATAGGTATAAACAATCTAAATATAAGTATAATGAGTAGATCTACACCACTGTTGTACCTGTACAGTAAATTGGAATACGGCAAGCAGCTTGTTAGCTTAGCATAAAAACAAGAAACGGGGGAACAACTAGCTTCTGAAGGTAAAAAGACTTTTAGATAGCATGATGGAAGCAATAGAGGCGTGACGTGTAACACAACTGTGTGTGTGTCCACTTTCTGTGTATGTTACCTATTGTAGAGAACAGTGAGGCAGAATAACGGCACATTATTACTGCCTTGAACAGGCTGGTGTAAAAGGGGCTTTAGTTTCCCATCGTTTGGGCTTCTGACCCCTTGAAATGAACACACTGTAGTGTATTTTTTTGGTTGACATACCAATAATGCATGACCTTTTGTTTTTTTAACTTGTCACCAGTTTCATACAGTAGCCTATATAAGAGGGTTTAGCACCAAGTCAACCCAAGAATTCTTTCTCCCAGTTGTAATTTAATTGAGTCTTGAGAAAGTAAAATAGATTAAAATCATAAGAAAAAACACAAAGGTTAGAAGAATGTCTGAACAAATAATGCCATTTTGTGTATGATGAATGTTTTTGTTCTGCATTCCTTTCCTGTTGAACATCTTGCGACAGATTGGGAACCGCTGTTTTAGATGTACGATAAATACACATAAAGAAAAAATATATAAAAATCTACATAATTCTTAATTAACTATGTTCTCCACTAAATTTAATCTTGAGGTCCTTATAGTCTCATCTTAAATCAGTGCAAATGACTAACCAGCTGATGATATGCCATGGAACAATTTATTAAAAGGAATAACTAATAGGCTGATTTGCATTACAATAAGTTATTTTAGTACGATAATCATCCAGAGCTTTTCAGTGCAGGAAAATGTCCTGACAGGCTGACCTCATCGTCCGTACTCCAGCCTCGGTTCACGCCCTCCGCCTTTTGATGTGGATGCTGTGTTTGTTCACCAGCGCCAGCGGTCTGCTTGCTCCATTCAACAATCTGCCACTTGCTAAGTCCCTCACTCTGACTGGGCAGCAGCCGCATTGTTTGCATTTTACACCAAGAGGTGAGAAACATGCGGTCTCATTCACACCTCTGGAGCAGCAATCACGGCCAGAGTGCATTTTGCAGAAATCAGGTTTGACTTTTTACCTGCATCCAAATCCAGCGTGGGCCCCTGTGTCGTCACTAATGCTACCTTTTAAAACCCATGGCCCCAGTTTGTGCCTCTCATCTTATTACTAGTAGTTTTTTGTATCCAGCTGTAATAAACAATATTTTTGAATGCTGGACTTAAAACAAAAATCAAGCTGAGTTTTGCATTCATCTGATGATGGGGGGAAGTTTCTCTGTGCTCACCTTTAATTTAAGTTTAACACGAGTACATGTTAGCGTGACTTGTGACCTCTCAAATAGCCAATTGTGTTCAAATATGCAACTTGAGACCTCCAGCTCCAAGTGGGAAGCATCTCGTGTTTCAACATGTCCTTATATCTAAACGACAGATATGACCGTTCTATTTTCTGTCACACGGTGGCCTTTTAAAACGTGACCATAACATGTGACTGCAGTGGACATTTTAATCATATGACCAGACCGTTCTATTTAATGTAACGGGCGCAGTTAAAACACGTAGTTAACATTGTGAAACGGAACTAGTTAAGTTTAGGCAACAAAAATACTTAAGTGAAACATCAGGGATTGGCTTAAAATGAGTCACTTAAAACTACAAAAATGAGGACATATCATGGCTTTACAGACTAAGGTCCGTAAAACTTGGTTACCCGACTCCTGAGTAAAAGTCTTTTGTTTGTATGACCAATCCACCATCCCAACCTACCTGCTAACTGGAGAATTGTATATAATATTATACTTTATTTACATGTCATGCCAGTAAGTGGCCCATCCCACAAAGACTAATACAAAAGACATTTCATCCACACCTTCCGGTCCAATGTGCACACACAACATACTCTACTTACTTTACTTACACTTTATCACCTCGCTTACTCGTTTGCTCTCGCGATAATTACTTAAGCAGCAAGACGTTGCCTCCAAACAAGAAACATAATTATGGGTTGTTATGGCTGCTCGCACAATCAACCTATACAGTTGTTTTCGGTTAACTCAGTATAGCACCAACGCAATACTGTTTTTACCCAGTACCCATTGGTAGAAATCAACCCAACAGAAGGGTTCACTGGACCAACACTGGATCGAAACGCTCCACAGGTACTGGGTAAAGTCAACCTATTATTGCATCTGTGCTATATTGACCCCACAGTGGGTCAATTTTTATCCCAGTGATTTGAATGTGTAATACAATAAGATTAATATAACCTGATTGTAAAAAATGAATTTAATGTACAAAATGATGAGCAAGGAGATCTTTATTGTAGAGCTGAGAGAATATTTTTTGATCCAGTTGGATAGAAGTCTTTGAAAAATCTGGATATGTCTTTATGTGTTATCAAACAACCTGCAGAGTTTTTATTATTGTGGTTGGTACTCACTGAATCTCAAGAAGAAAAGTGTCTCTTGACTTATAATTAAAACAAGGATTACATGAGAAGCACAAACTACCTGAAACTATGATTCATTCGCTGATGAGACATGCATCCAGTTTTAAAATTAATCAGGAAATGGTGACAAACGGTCACGATCACAGCTTTGAGGGGAGCACCCTTCTACAGTTTGAAGAGTTAGACAAGTAAAAGTAAATTTGTTAAGGAAAGTTTCCATACAACTTTATGAATCATAACTAACGGAACCTATTAAAGATAAGAAGAGTTCACATTAAACACTGTTTGGTTACTCATTGATATTCCAGACTGCAAGGCAACATTGAAGCACAAATAATTCAATATTTACATTTATAAAACACTTTTGCTTTATCACAATGAGCAGCCGAATCATGAATAGAGTAAAACGACATGCACTGTAGTGAACTCATGCTGCAGCGGGTTTACAATTCATTGACAAGGAAGCATAACAGCTGAAACTGAATAGAGGAAACCATCGAAGTATCACGTTAAGTTTCTCTTACTCTTGACAACTCCACCAGCACCATAAATGGAAGGGGCTTCATTCACAAATTTGCACTCTGTGAACCCAGGACAGCATCCGGTAGCACCTCTGATACTAAGCCCGGCGGGTAACTTGCGGCTTGCAAAATGCACATGCATGCACACAGGGAAGCAAAGCGCTGTTTCACCTTTTCTGTGCAGCATTACTGTACAAATGCAAATACCACTTATGCATAGGCAAAATACTTTCTTGAATCACTGATATTATAGTTTTTTTGTCCCCTGCATGCAAAAATGCTGCCAACGTTTAGCTTTTGATCTATTGCATTCTGAATTAAAGATAGTGTAACCACGTACAGTATGCACCAGTATTTTCCATCACATGTGGACCCCATAGATCATATTTCAGAGGATAAAACTGACCTACTAAATGGTATTAACGTTGCTTCGACTCTATAGCTTATTTTTACTACTAAAGGTCAGTGAGGGTGAGGTGAGTTAAAAATGGAAAAGGCCCACTAAGCATTAGTATGTCTTCATGATCAAATCTTCAAGTAACTGCTCAGACCGCCAGTCATTTAATCCCTTTATCTGAAATATCAGGTCCATGTCAACTAATGTGCATATACATGTTTGTATATGATAGCATTTTCTTTTCTCTCCATCAAGTAATATTATATCACTATAGATTATCTCATCTTTTTTTTTCTCCATTTTGCTCAGATCTTATAGGTACAGTACTTCCCGTAACTCCCTGGAGCAGAGACTCTGTAGATTAAAAAGTGTTCAGACATGCTGCAGGTGAGCGGCTAACCCTGCGTTCCCAGGCTTGGTGTAAAAAATAGTCAGACAGCTGTGGGAGGTCTCTGAGTGCCTGTAACTTGGCAGGAGTGTGTTCAAAAGTATGCCCTCTCCTAAGTCAAACACCAGCACAGGCTGCTACTTGCTCCTGTCCAACAGATCTGCCCGCCCACACATGGGAAAGCACTTTCAAGGAATCATGCTCCACTGATCTCCATACCCAGCCGGGCACTTTTATTTCATTTAAACCCATCACTTTGTTTGGGTTAACAAGACTTCTTAAAATAACATTCAGTACAGTAAGGCACAGTAAAAGGCTATAAAGTTCCAACGTAAATTTAAACAGCGGCCTTTAATCAAAGGCTTGGCTCAAAGTCACAAATAACGATGATACAACTGAAAGTGAATTTAATGCAGCTAGTTCACCCTATACTGCTGAACAAGCCGCAGTATACAGAGCTGTCACACATTGTATAGACTTAAACTGCTCTGCATTTCCAACGCACTATATCAAAAGAAGTCACGGCCATGACTGCTTTTCACTTGTGTTGCATTTTAATGTGGATGTATGACGGAGTAGTAATTGGAATTTATCCCAGAACACTGTGAGTCAGTCAGTGCTACGGTATATGTACTGTGTGACTCTGTTAGCTATCAAACATTTAAATAAAGACTTTCCACATGACTCCTGACATTTGTATGTGTGTTTTTCCATCAGCATGTTATAGTGCTAAGGGGGAAAAAACATGGCAGAGTCCCACATAGTATGAACAGTTGGCTTGATTTGCATGTGATTATATCAGTGCTGACCACAAGGATCAAAAGAGTAAACTATAACTCTAAAATAACTCTGCTGCAGACAAACCCTTAGTAGCGGAAGAAGTACTCAGATCTTTTACTTAAGTAAAAGCCTTAATACAGTGTCAAAATAATCTGTTACAAATAAAAAATTCTGCATTCATACTCTTACTTAAGTAAAAGAATTAGCATCAAAATATAAGTATATACAAGTAAAAGTACTCAATATGCAGAATGGCCCATTTCAGAATCATATATTATGTCACTAGATTATAGTTATTGATGCTTTGCTGATTAAGACGTTGCCGTTGATGTCTGTGGAAAATGTACAGCTATATAGGTATTGAAAAATTCAGTTTTGCTTAATCTATTTTGTTCAGCATCTTCACTCTGAGTCATTGTTAGGGGAAGTTGTCACTCTCTTTATGCATAATTACTGGTTGTGAAAATGAGTGTTGCTTTTATAAAGGTGCCATTTTGAAATAATGTCTGCGGTGGGGCCTCCCCTGGTCGGTCAGGCTCTCAGTTCTGCTAAGCAGAGTGTGTATCCACTCACTATGCTGTATTCACTTTAATTAACTTGTGTATTGCACTGTAGGGAAAATATATTATCACATCTGACTCAAGGCTCTTCTTTTAAATCATGCAGCAGGGTACATACCAGAAATGGCATTCCTCAAAAACCACAAACTTTTTGAATATGACCCAAATTATTATTTTTTAACAATAAATAACATCAGAGGCAGTAGCGGCTGATCAAAGAGAGTGATTCACTCATCCTCTGCTCTTTCCAGGCTAACAGCAGGAAGCCGACAAGTGAATTGCCTTAGCGTTTACACAGATGCTGACATTTTAGACAGGGCCATGAGAAAGGGGAAAGTGATCAGGTTGCAAGCAGTGAATCATTTTGTCCGCCTGAATGTTTATAGTAGAGTGTGTTGTCAAGGGCTGGCATAACAGCCCATGAGAGGAGGGCACATCTCGCTTGTCTGTTTACCTGCTGGGTTTGTATTAGTGGGTGTCATTGTTGCTCTATGCCCCCCTCCTGGGTCTCTCCCTGGGAATGAGTCAGCCGGTAAGGGTGTGTGAATGTTGGTTAAGCAAACTAACATCACTCAGAGCTGCTTTCTGACACAGGTTTTACAACTGATGGAATTTGAAATGTAGAAAACAGACATTTAAAATCCAGAAAAGGTTTTTTTAGGGATTTAAACACAGTAACTGCCACTTATCTTTATCGCTTAAAGATACTACAGACTCACACTTTAACATTTAAATTGCACAACAGTAAGCTATGGGAAATTGCATCATAAACGTTTCAGAAGGAAGTCTGCATGCATATTCTAATGTGGTAAACCACTTCACTCTGCAACCTTAAAAATAAAGTATCTTGAATGGAGGCCATGATCGGCATGTGTGTTTTTACTTTGCCACAGTCATTGCATGTTTATCACCCCACTGACATTTCTAGGAACGATGGTTGTTACATATTCACAGAATGTAGAGCATGTTCTTTGTAGCATGGACCTAAAATAAAACTGCAGTTTCCTCTTTGCTTCAAAATGCATGTTTACTTCTTAGAGTTTCACTATAGCTTTTGTTTTTTCTATGTAGGCTAATATAATGAAGCAGGGATTCATATACAGAATTAACCTTAATAAATGAAAAAAGGTTCATGGAATATGCATTAACAAAACACACATACCAATTTGTTCAAGAATAATTTATTTGAGGGGGTATTTCATGAACTCCCATGTGGCTGCAGTGCCCCAGAGGGTGTCAGCATTTTGAGGTATAATTTGGGAAAAGCTGCAGTGGTAGACACCTCCCACCTCCCCCAAACCCGTCTTTCCGTTTCCACCTCCTGTCCTCTCCTGCACTTCAAGCATTGGTTATCAGAATTGCAAATATCAAGCGGACCAGCTCCTAAATCAGAATTATTAATGAACAAGTCTTTTGAAGTTGAATCGGGGAGGATTCACTTCACAGACGAGCAGAAAAGTATTCAGCATTGTGGACTTCGTTTCCATGTTAGGCCAGGTTTGGCAACATATTTGTGACCTGGTAACAGTGTGTTATAACCTCTTCTATTTAGCATCTCTGAGCAGTATTTAAACAAATAATAACAAAAACACATTAGTGTAGTTGTATGTAAATATAAAGTACAACAAACTCCTGTGAAGCATCCATAACAGTTAATAGATTATTTATAACACATTATAACATTAGTTAATGATTAATACATGTTTTATAAAGCATCAAGTAATCATTTTGGCCTCTTTAAATATTTTTGGTGATCTATAAAATACACCATTATTTGATTATTTTTGCACTGATAATAGCTATCTAAATAATGTTTATAGATGCTTTACAAAGTATTTATTAACCATTAACAAGGTATTAGAACCACCAGATGCAACTTTATAATAGCCATCCAAATAATGTTTATTGAGGGTTTACAAATGATTTCTTAAAGGTTTAAAAATCCCCAAATACCAAATTTGGTAATTATCAAGACTTAATATAATATATAAAATGTTATGATGTGTGCAAAAACAATAAACTGTTAAAATAACATAAATCATAGCATTACTAATACTTAGTAAATATTATTAATTATCATTTTATAATCACCATTTTTAACTTAACTTTAGTTAACTATTCATTTACCATTCATTAGTGATGGTTACCCAATCTATTAAGACGTTTTATCCTGCTTATAAATGCTAAATTAATCAGAGGATGTAGCTGTGGCATTAAAAACAAACAAGAATTGCATAATGTTATGATCTGAAATTTGGAAAACCTCAGTGCAAAAAGGTTTTCTGGGGCATGAGAGCATGTGGGGTTTCAGGTCACACATGCAGATTTGTCTCCAGTAATTTCTCTGATTCTTCTTGTCTGCGTGGGACGCTCTGATTCAGACAGCATGTACAGGCAGACAATGTTTACAACAGATAAGAGACCCAGATACTCTTTGTCCAACATTATTTTACAGCACTTCCTGATTTAATAGTATGTGCAGCCACAGTAATCCATCCATTTTATTCAATAAGCAATTGACGTGGAGTCTCAGACATTGCGGAGACAACGAGAGTACACAGAAGCAGCTGCGCGATCCACCCTGTTGTGTTGGTTAGTGATCTGATGGGCAGAGATCATGTGATGTTAGAGAAAACAGCTCAAACTCTCACACACACAAAAACCACAATTGGCTCAAAGCTTGTTATTTTCAGCGCAGTGGCGTTAAGGCATCTCCCATCTAATATAGCGCCTGTTGTTCAGGATGAGTATAGTCCTGGAGAAGCAGCATAGAATCATGTGCATCCACAAATGACAGCTCAGACCCAAAAAAGACAGAGTTCACAGAGTGCAACTCCATGACGTCTGAAATTAATTCACTTCTTTTACTATAAATCAATTGAATGCAGAAGCAGGAAAAGGTCAAGTAAGAAGGAACATTTGATGATGCAGCACTCAGTAAATGACTGCGTCCACAGTGATGACTCTGGGGGATAACGCCCTTGACCTCATGAAGAAGCTTTTATTATCTAAACTGAATAAATCAATTATTGTCTTTGTGCACAGTCACAGCCACAAGATGAAATGTCTTTTTTATGTACCACCACATTCATAAATAGGCTGATTAGGACGGCTGTGGGTGTGAGGATCATGTGCTGCAGTGTGACAGACAGTGAATGGCTGGCTGTGTTAGCTCACAGAGGAGGAGACTTGGGGATGCTGTGTACATGAAGGGCCCTCTGTGTCTCTGCCGTGCACACAAGTATGCGTCTCATTACTAACTTTTGACTGAAATAACTTCACAGCTCGGGGTTTTGGGCTACAGGCCATCTCAGCTGAGTCCTGACCTGCACTGTCCACAAACTTGACCCTCCAATGCCATTCTTGTTACTCTCTTCTGAGAGTACATACTGTACAAGTCAGAAGGTGATAGGTAGTGGTCACCATGGATGGATTACTGAATTGGACTCAGGGCACAGGTATGGGGCCTCTGGACCAGAGGCTCTGTATGAAGTGACTGTTAACATTTTTTTATTGGAAAGTCAATCACACAAAGAAATGCAAAAAAACAACCCAAAGAGATGTAAAACGACCCAATGTGACGCAATACTACTACATAGACACAATATTACCACAGAGACACAAAACAACTAAAAAACTGACACAAAACAAAACACAAAGGGAATAAAAACTAACTATAAAGAGAAGCAAAACAACTACAAAACTGACACAAAACCACAAAGAGACACAAAACGACCACAAAGAGAAGCAAAACAACTACAAAGAGAAGCAAATCAACTACAAAACTGACACAAAACGACCACAAAGAGACACAAAACAACTACAGAGACACAAAACGACCACAAAGAGATGCAAAACAACCATCAAGAGACACAAACAACCTCAATAAGACACAAAACAACTACAAAACGACCACAAAGAGACACAAAACAACTTCAGAGACGCAGACGACCACAAAGAGATGCAAAACAACCATCAAGAGACACAAACCAACTACAGAACTGACACAAAACAACTTCAAAGAGACACAAAACAACTACAGACGCAAACGACAACAAAGAGACACAAAACAACAAAACGACACGGCTGCATCATTTTTCTTTTTGTGTTTCTTTTAGTCCCTCAGTTTTGCCCCTATGTACGAGGGGCGGGGGGCTTTTACATGTCTGCATCCAGGAGCTCGTCCTCTCATAATTTCTCCATGGCTGTAAATTATCTGGAGTTACAATTAGATTATTGATATTATTTCATATAAGAATATTTAAAGTTGTTTATTTGGCATTCTTTCATCACTCTGAATAAACCATGTAATTATAAATAATGTATAATGAGTCTTAACACATTTTAACTCATTTTACAAATGTGTCCCTTCTTTAAAACTGTGACCCCATTCGAAAGTATCCAAACCAGCTCTCCTCAGAGTGACAGAGACGGTTCAAAGTACACCGGTGAGTGAAATCCTGTATTTATCGTCAGCATAACAGATTCTACCTGCTCTGTGGCCAACGTCTGTCAGAGAGATTGTGGGGCTTTTAGACCACTATCTGATAACTAGACCGTATGATAAGTGAAGAAATCAGACAAAAAAACATTTACATACAGACACACACACACACACACACACACACACACACACACACACACACACACACACACACACACTAACCAGGGTCAGTAATTAACAAGGGCTCAGGGTAAAAGTGCCCTTGAAGGTTCATAACAAGCCTGTAAAATGAGGGGGCAAAAAGCGCCCTTGATAATTATGAGTAGCCTCTTTTGCATTTTTCCTTTCTTAAGTCTTTGATGGGTTGTCAAATATTCATGTGAGAGGGGGACTGCTGTCCCCTATGGGAAACTGAAGGTGATGTCAGGAGCTTTTGATCAGAAACCAGCTGAGTGTGCAGTGTTAAGCAGCAGGGACTGATTGATTGTCTATCTATCCAATATTATATTATGTTAAAATACATGCAAATCATAGTGGTATAAATACAGTGTGTTGGAAATTAACATCCAATGTATTAGGCTATGTCATATTCAATTAAATTCCCCTCCAAAACTGCATTTACACCTATTTGCACCTATTGTGTGAAAATAAATGCAATTTTGTTTCATCTTTGCACATAACAATAATAATAATAATAATAATAATAATAATAATAATAATAACAAAGCATTGCTTGACTGTGAACATCATATCACTTTAACCCTGTGGCCCTTCCATCAAAAGTTCATTGAAATCTGCTGTTAATTTCAAATCGATTGACTTCGGTTTTGACATTGGGTTTGTAATTCATGAAAGAAAGCTGGTTTTCTAATTCTGTATGTGAATGTACCTGAAATTGTGTGTATGTATGTACCAGTAGGAATGATCTGTAGATCGTTGAAAACACATATGGGCCTTAAACATAATTAGCTTAACCTCAGAATAAAATCTCAGCAACAGCTCAAAACACTGACTTCTTCTACCTAAAATGTTATCATTGTATGACACTACATGTTAATGCCGTCAAGACTTGAATTTTACTGTCTATGTGCTACAATTTATTCTCATTGCTTTGGGCAGAAGCTTTCTGCTATCTTTCTGCAATTAGTGTTCCATTATACAAGTAGTGGATAATACGCTTTGGTAGTTGAAGTTGGAGTGACGGACTCATGCAAACATTACTGTGTCTATTTCTCGTCACCACAGCGGGCGACAATGTAAAGAAAACATACCGATTTCTGCTTTAATTCTGTGCGGCGAGGTGAGTTCCTACTTAAAACAGGGTGCCCAAACTGTTATAATAGCATAGCAGACACATGCAAATATGTCCACGCCCAAGTTTCCGGCTCCTCGGAACATCCTGCTTTAACATTTCATTTGCCGGGTCATAAATCTGTCCGTGCCCCCAGCCGGAAGCGGGTTAAACTTTTTACAAGAGAGGGCGCTTCCACCGCAGCATCACCCACTGAACCTTCTTACCTCCCATTCCTGCCCTGTGACAGAGACCCACAGCTGCTGCCTGGACGTCCCCATCCCTCATTGTCAAAACATGGCACCTACCCAAAGCCCTGTTCAGTAGTAGCTGCTCATTACCTGGGAACACTGCC
This sequence comes from Sander vitreus, assembly GCF_031162955.1. Taxonomy (NCBI): domain Eukaryota; kingdom Metazoa; phylum Chordata; class Actinopteri; order Perciformes; family Percidae; genus Sander; species Sander vitreus. Next base: position 18,217,961 of record NC_135876.1, read on the forward strand.
AAGGCCTCCGCAAAGAGATACTGTATGTACAATAGTTGTAGCGTTTGACACTAATCCTTCCTCAGATGTATTATGTGTGTGACTGTGTGCATGCTGGATGTGTGTGTACATTTTTCTCTGATCAATCAACTGGTTCTGACTTTCCCTTTCTTTTCTTTTCTCCTTATGTGCCCTGGAATAAAGTGAATTGAATTTAACCAGACTGAATCAAATTTCTGATTTGCTCATTAACTAATCAGATTGCTTTAAACTGTTCTTAGCAGGTGGACTGAAAGGACCAGTGGCATTCAGTGCAAAGATCACTTATTTATGGCCCCTAATCTGGATGATTTAACTTTAAGCCCACTCATTTACATCCTTCTCTGACAGTTCCTAGATATGGGGGGCACCCAGTCGATGTCCGACATAGACAAACCCCTGAAGGCTAACTGAACTGAAGGTGTTAAACCGGTGTTGAGAGCTCATCTGGAGAACAGTTGTCACCTCAGGTTAACCTGTCAGATCTTGCAAAATGTTCAGTTATTGCAAAGGTTTAGATAAGTGAAACTGCTGCTGAGGAATGTCCAAAGAATTGCGTGTCATGCACAGGCCAACCGTCTGCGATAATCCTTCGCAGAAAAACATTTTGGGCTTCTAACTTTCCTTGAAAATAATGCACACGTGCTTATTTCTGTGTTTGTGTTTATCACTCTAAAAGTAACACGCTGCATCATAGTGGCAGCTGCAGGTGTGTAAGAGCACCTAATGGTTTGTGTGTGTGTGTGTGTGTGTGTGTGTGTGTGTGAGTGTGTGGGGCCAGAAAAAGGGGATGATCCGTGGCTATAGGTGTAAGCGCTCCATGTGACGTACCGGTTATTGACACTGAGCATTCAACAGGGCTCCTGCGGGACCCTTGAACTTAAGAGGCAGTCCCTGGGAGCACTGGAGGACTGAAGAGTTCAGCGCAGTTAATGTTCAACCCTTTTGATCTCTGCTGAGAAGTCGCATTCCCTGAATTCCTCACCAGCATTTCCAGCGGTAGAGAGACTATGAATGGCTCTACAGAAGACAGTTAAAGCTCTCTCATGCCTTCTCTGTTTTTTTTTCTCTCACCTTGAAAAAGCACAGCAGGAATAAAGCAGAGCTCAGGGGCTAGTAAACTTTGGAGCTTACTGTCAGAAAATGCTGCTTTTTGTCCATTTTTTGATTGTGGTCATATACATTTCTTTCTTCAGAAATTGCTGTATCATCATGCTTTACTACAAAAGTGCTAAATATATATATATATATATATATATATATATATATATATATATATATATAATTCTGTGGCAAAGCGAAAACAGGATCATGTGAACCTCAAGTGAATGCTGAATGTGACATGATATCAGGAGAAAGTCCAATAATCATTGCCAAATACGATGAAATCATGCTGTTGTGATGTTGTTTTATAATTGTCCGTTCCCTTTATTTGTGTATCCACCAGATCTGGTCAGAGTGACCCACCGCTTTGAACTGAAATTTCACATTGGGTCAAGCAGGGTTGAGTGATACAGGACTGTTATCAAGAAAGAACAGAAACTCTTATCCTGAGCTACGCCACCTTGTTTTTTCTACGTACTGCCTGCTGAGCGTTATAGCGTCAGACATCAAAGCAACAAAACCTTTTTAATGACAATAAAGTGATCACGCCGGCGGGGGGGGGATGTGTTTAGTAATTTGCTTAAAATGTCTGCCATGTGGATGCAAGATGGCAGAGATAAAACTCAGCAGATGTCTCAGCAGAGACGACCAATTTTATCGGCCATATGAATAATACGGCGCCCAGCGCAGTGATCTCTCTGAGCACCAGCATTGTAAAATACTGATTGATTGTGTGAGATGTTTTCTATTGTTTGAGCGCCAGGCTTAGGAAGGTTTAGTGTTAGGGTGATTAACTAATGGAGGGACTTAATCCCAGGTAAGGGTCGCTGAGGCCCAAAGCACAATCTACAGCCTTTATTTAACCTCAACCAAAACGCTGAGTTGCAAGTCATTCTTGAGGGCCATCTGTGTTTAAGAGGAGCGTACTGGCAAGAAAGTACAGCTGGTCCGAGAACATGACAATACACGGTCAAGGTTAGCCAATTAGAATGACTTTGGTGATCGTTGGCTTTGTTTTTTGTTTCTACCAGTCTGAGAGATGAATGATAACCAGCCAGATGTAGCAAACTAAGGTGGGCCCAAAGGATTAAACATACGTAGGAGTGAAAGAAAATATGCTCTCCATATATTTAGAAATTACAAAACACATGAAAAAGAAACCGAATGTGACAGTATATTTTTTTTAATTCATGTGTTTTTATTGTTTTGGACTATAATGTTATATGGCATGAAACAGTAGCCTGGCTCCGCCCTCCTATGTACTTCCACTCAATTTTCATTTTCCTTCACTACTCCGTCTGGGTTTGCGGTATATTCTTGGGTTTTCTCCGACCAAATATTTGGCGGTCCAATCAGCAAACAGAGGGAGTGGCTGAGAACGATGACGTTGAGGTTCGGTAACCTTCGGTGGGTTCCGTAATGGCGGCGGAGAAAGATGCGAGCGAAGCCATTCGGCCCGTTGTGGCAATGCTGCCGAATATCCAGAAGTTAAAGCCCAAGCAAGAACAATCTTTACTGAGTTTTGTTGGTGGCCATGATGTTGTGGGCTATGAGTGGGCTGCATTCCCATTCTTTTTTTCATACTGTATCTGCCTGCGAGCCAGCCCTGCACAGCGTTTTCCATTAGTTCGTCCTTCTTTCTGTTTATCATCTAATGGCCCCTCAGATTTATCCCGACTCAGGTTAGCAAAAGCTGCCGTAAAAGGCTGGTGTAGAGCAGATTTTGCGGTGTGGTGATGAAAACAGTCAGAGCAGCTAAACCTTTGCTTTGAGAACCGGCTCCAGCTTTGGCCCCCTAGCTAACTGGAGCACCTTTCTGTCAAAGAAACAAATGGCTTGATAGCTTCATATGGCACCTTCGCTCACAACATATGGCCCCTTGTTTCCTGTGTGTCAGTTGTTCTGCCACTCAAACAGATAAAGAATGAAGCATGCATCTGAGCATGTGCAGAAGCTCCTGTCATCTTTGTCCTGAGGTGGAAATGATTTGAACCTGTGATCTGACTGCCAGATCGTGATGGGCGGCACCATGCACACTGACAGGAGAGGGGGGAAGAGGGGTTGAAGAAGGGGGGGTTCACCCTGACCTAAGGCCTCTGTTGCTTTACAGTGACATCAGGGGATTGGTGATATAATCCCTTTTACTGTACGCTGTACGCTGTATGCTGTATGCTGTATGCTGTAATGGGTTGGCTAAACTTCAAGTAGACCTCTCTGAGCTCAAGTGCTCTGCAGAGCTGAAGCAGGTAGAGAGACACATGACAGGTAGCTCAGAAGTTACACATCACAGGCTGAGACACTTCATTCTCTCCTTTATCTTTTATTGAATGGATGGTAGCAGCTGGGAACTTTATGATCCCTCTTCACAGCAGTGGAGGCCATGTTGACGATGAGTTACGCTTGATGAAATGCTGCACTTCATCATCCATCTATGTGTTTTTACAGATGTAACTTGCAGCAGCATCGTTTTCTGATGCTGTTCCAGGCACCGATTCGGGGAAAAAGAAAAAAGCTGTAATTTTTTACTAAGTGGCCTTGGCAGGGAGTAGGCTATAACAGTGTTTATCTTGCAACTGCAGTGCAATGATGTTTTATGAGTGCATGTTACAGTTTTATAAACACCTGACTCCCTGAGCTGTGTATCTGTGCTGCCTGTGCTACTAACCTTTATGTTCCGCTCTGTCTTCTATAATTCAGATGCTACTTCTGGCTCTCTGATGTAAGTTCACTTTCTGCTCTCCGAAGACACACAGGGTATGGGGTCCTGCAGCCCTTTCAGGGATCACTTCCCCTGGTTTTTCTACTTAAAGGAATAGTTTGACATTTTGAGAAATCTATTCGCTTTTTGGACAAGAGTTAATTAAGACCATTGATTTCAGTCTCATGTTTGTCCATTAAATGTGAAAGTACAGCCGATTAGCTTAGCACAAATACTGGAAACAGGGTTACAGATAGCTTGGCTCTGTCCAAAGGTAAAATAATTCACTTACCAGCACCTCTAAAGCTCACCAATTAACATTTCATATCTTTTTTGTTTAATCTGTACAAAAACATTGGTTGGTTGGCATTTATTGGCTGAGCTAAGCTAACCGTCTGGCTGTAGCTTCATATTTACGGACAGGTACGAGAGTGGTATCAATCCTCTCATCTAACTGTCAAGAAAACAAATAAGAGGAGTTACTAAAATATGAATATATTCCTTTAAGGAGGGTGTATAGTTGCTTAGTAAGAGGTTACGGCGTTGTAATGGATGCCACCGTAGCTCTATATTACAAAGTATATAAAATTATGTAAACACAGTTATTGTGGGCGATGTATAAAAAGAACGAAATGGCCTGTTGTACAGTTTAGTGTTGTGTTGGTGCTATTGGATGCTGTAGGTATCTCTGGTCGGGCTGCCATTTGCCCCTTGTATCAAGTATAAATCCAGCTTTTCTCCCTTTTTGATGTTTTGAAATCTCTGCCTTGTCAGAATTCGTTTTCAACCCAAATGCAATGAAAGTTAATTAAATTTAAATGTGGTGCTCTCCGCCCTGGCTAATGACATCTAAAGATCTCAACAGCGATGCATCTTTCCAGAAACAGTGTCCTGGTTACTTGAGATATTCTACAGGCCCTTTGGTAGAAACAGTTCAAGATGAATCCAGGTCTGTGGATTATCGAGGGTTACCAAGATATTGTTTCTGGAATGAAAAACTTTTCTTAATTGGACAGTGACAGTGGAGAGATAATAGGAAATGAGAGGAGATAGAGGTGGGGATTGACATGCAACAAAAATCCCCAGCTGGACGTGAACTAGGATGGTTGGGGTTTAATAGTTGTCCACCAGGCTGCTTCTCAACTGTCGATTTTTTTTAAAGTTGTAAAATTCCATTTACCTTCATCAAAATGAGGCGTAAGCAGAAGTCTCTGAAATCAAAACTATCTGTGTGGCTAGATACAACAAATGTATGTTTATTAGTGATTTGAGTAGACCAACCCTTTAACACACTCTTACAGGATTAAGGAGGCACATTAAGAGGCATCAAACTGTGATATATGTCATCCATTCCACACAAAGGCTCAAATATTTTTAGGAGCTGCAAAAATTCACAAAAACCCAAACCATTGCATTCACACCCCCGTCAGCTTTCGTGCAATCATGCTCCAGAGAAACGTGGGAGGTGTGGTGGTGGTGTGGGTGTCGTGGGTGGTTGTAGGGGGGCTGGATTCTGCCTATTTGAGGACTCTCAGTGCTGCTGTTGCAGCTGCTGAATTTCTCGCGGTAGCAATTTCAAGGACGCCAAAATGAATTACACATAGGGAGTGTGCGTTTGGTAAAATCTCTCCACCTAATCCGCACAATCCCGTCCTCCTCAGCTAATTCCAAATCTGCTGCAATTCCAAAAAGGTGCAACACACTTGCACACCCATGCTTGCACAGACACACTCCTGCATTCTCATATCCTCTCACACCCTCGCTTTCTATCACGCTTTTTCAAAAAAAGATTTGGTGAGCCCTGATCTGTGATTTGCATGAGCAATAATTGGGAGGCATGGGGATTAAAGGCATGCTTGACAGAGGAGATGCACAATGGGAGGTGTTACTTAATCGACAAGTGCCGCTCAGATAATAAAGCAATGAATAACAATTGCTCACTGATGCATTTTCTTGACACTTAGTAACACAGTAAGACTATTATACGAGCTGTTGAAGGAAGGAAACAAAAGACAAGAAGATTTCAGCAGCTATCAATGAGCTGGTTGTGGTACAGCAAGCTGTGTGATGTGTGTGAGGAGATTGATACCAGAGCTGGAGTGTATATATATATATATGTGTGTGTGTGTGTGTGTGTGTGTGTGTGTGTGTGTGTGTGTGTGTGTGTGTATGTGTGCGTGTGAGAATCAGCAGCCGGTCTGCATTTGCTCCATCCTTCACCCTGTTCTTATCCCACAAGGCCTCGGTCCCTTTCTCTTCTGCTGGCGTCTTATCAGGGGACTGCTCGTCAGGGACACACGTGCCATCATTCTGACACTGACCGTGGGTCATTGAAATACAAACAGAGAACACACTAAACCAAATGGGGTCGAAGAGCAGCAAATATTTGGCCAAGACCTTTTTTTTCACTGATGGAGCCGGCCTGTTCATGGTTGATGAAACAAGGTTAGAGCAGATGGCCATTTGGAGTACAGAGCATTCATTTCAATTGTCCCAAATCAAATAATGCCAATACCAGTACTTGTAGAAACAGAAAAGGAAGTAGAACAGCTGAGGCTGACCATCCAATCTCCTCTCATTAAAAATTGAACAGGAGGAAGGTCAGCGTAAGGCTCGGGATAAAATGATTAACCTTAAAGTGCTCATATTATGCTTTTTGGCTTTTCCCTTACCTTTATTGTGTTATATATCTTTTTGTGCATGTTATAGGTTTACAAAGTAAAAACGCCCAAAGTCCACCCCAAAGGGACTTACCATCTCCAACAGAAAACACTGTTCACAAACTGCTCCAAACAGCTCTGTTGTAGTCCAGCCTTTACTTCCGTGACAAACGTGCGTCACTTTGTAACACACGTTATAATGCTCGCCTAGCTGCTAGCATGGCACTCCCTCATACTCTGCTTCTGACTGGCTGGTTGTCCTTACCTAGCTACTGCGGATGTCCGACTCAACACACAGGGTGAAAAGAGGAGCTGCAGCAATGTGCAGTACGACCAGTGTTGGGAAGGATACTTTCAAAACCTATTCCATTACAGAATACAGAATACATGCCCAAAAATGTAATTTGTAACGTGTTACGTTACTCAATCTGAGTAACGTATTCTGAATACTTGGATTACTTCCACAGTGAATTTCATTTTATAAGTGTAGGAATGCGGCCATCAGATACAGCTTACTAAACAGGCCTATTCGAATGTGTACCTGAATAAGCAGATAGATTTTTGTATTTGTAGTCCCGAACTGCATACTACAAAAATCCAACCGCAGTCTAAGCTACCATGAGCTAATTTTAGCTAACGTTAGCTAACATGTCAAACGGGACTAGTCAGTCTTTCAACGGCTCTGGGGCTAGTAAATCAGCATGTAGGAGAATGTAAAGTCGCACGTCAACTATAAAATAGCAAGGTGACCAGTAAAACTACAGCAGACGACTACCCTTGGCTAATTAAAAAGATGCTTCTTCAGGTTGGAGGTGGAGTAATTTTGACACTGAAAGGAGGTTGGTTGCTGGCAAGCAGAAGTTGCACTCCACAGTTATATTTCGTTCTCCCTGTTCTTTCTTTAATGCGAAATGCTGTTTGAATTTCCAAGATAGAAATGCATTCCTGCCCTGGCTCTGTTGTGCCGGTTCCGACTCCATCTCTCTATTAGTGATCACGCAAATAGCAATTTTTTTCGTTTTCATATTGGGGATTCTGGGAAATTCATGGAGTTGCGTTAATTTATTTAGAGAGTGAATAAACTCGTTAAAACAGAGAAGTATCGTCATGTAATTTATTGAGTTCAACAATGTAACTGTATTCTAAATACCAACTATTTAAATTGTAACTGTAAAGGAATACAGTTACTCATAATTTGTATTCTGAATACGTAACGCCGGTACATGTATTCCGTTACTCCCCAACACTGAGTACGACAAATATACGGTGTTTTTTGAAAATGAAACCATTTAAACCGTATATTCTGGTACAACCTCTAAATACAATCATGAAGCTGAAGATGAGCATAATATGAGCACTTTAAAACCAATACAGTGTAAAATCAAGGATGTTAGAAAAAGATCTAGATGAAGAGTTTTTCACTGATAGAGCTGCATATTACTGTGAAAGGTGGAAACTGTGTGACCGGGACACACACTGACCCTCAAAGATGAGATGCTGTTTTATTAAATTTCACCCAACTGTCACACTCAGAGGTTCAGAGTCAGTAACTACAGGAGAGTAGCTCCCTCTATCTACCAAAACCAAAAGAAAAACAGAAAGTCTCTGACAGATGCTTGTTTTTTAAATACTTCTCATCAGCACCCTGAGTAGGCGAGGAACTCACATAAAGTAAAAGAGTAGTATCTGTTATGTGGTCTAGCATCTCAGTGTGTAAAGAAAGAAAGAAAAGGGCCACTTTCAATAACCCTACAAGTAATAGAGTTGGTGATTTTCCCGAGTTATAGTCTTAAAATCAAGTGCAGTTTTAAAAAGCTGTAGTGACATACTTTCCCTCTTTTTCCGAATACACTCCAGCCTGTATGAAGCACTTGTGACAGTTTAACAAACATACAATCAAACAGGCAGCACATTCTCTTTACTTGTTTCCTTTGAATTAAACGTCTCTTGAAATAGACATTGTTTATGCGTTGCTTACTTTTAAAACACTGTAAAAGCATTTGATTCCTAAAACATCCTGTATTTCAAAACAAGCAAGGGATTTTTTTTTTACACCCACTGGCAATAACCTCCCACAGACAGATACTTACACTGTTTTCAAGAAAGAAAGACTGAATCTTAATATTCAATGCGTCCTTAAAAGTGGAGATTTCTCTGCTAACGAAAGTGATTGAGGTTAACTGAGGTTGCTGCAGCGAGGAAATTAAGTCACTATCTATGTGTCAACATTTGTCAGCCATTTTCTAGACAATCTGTTGCAGCTTTACATATGCATACAAATATGTACATACCATGTACAAATGACCACGTCCAACAGCTTAATTGCCTTTTTTATCCATTTTATTTCTATGCTAAAGATGCTGCCTGCAGTAAAGAAAAAAAGTGGGCTACTGAGGTCTGGTTATCTCACTTCCTTCTAACACACCCCCAGATTGTTTTTTCTCATTTTCAAACTTCAGCCCCAACTGACGCTGACTTAAAGTGCCCATATTATGAAAAAAAAAAAACACTTTTTCTGGGATTTGGGGTGTTATTTTGTGTCTCTGGTGCTTCCACACGTATACAAACTTGAAAAAAACAAAACATCAATGCTGTTTTGAGTGAGATACGGTTTTCTGAATGTATCCTGCCTTCAGTCTCTGGGTGAGCTGGTCAAAATCGGCAGGGCTATCTACGTCATTGGCCGAAACATTTGGTGTGTGCTAACCACTTTAGCTAATGCCACATCAGCTAGCTGTTTCTCCAACTTCGGTCAGTACAAGGCAGAATTAGCCGAGAGACTTCTTCTAAACGAGGGCGCACTTCCAACTTTGCGTTGAATACCTGCAGACGAGGGACATGTAAGTAGTTCTATACAATTTCTTTTGTAGATTAGGGTGAACTCGTGTGTGTTGTAGCAGTGTTTTGCCATTGAGAACGAGGTAGCTAACCGCTAGCAGCGTTAGCTTCTAACTAGTAGCCCAGTACCTAGCTACTGCACCGTACGCTACTGTGCATGTGCGACTTCCAACAAAGATGGGATAGAAGTGTGATGTCTCACTCTGTAGCTGAAACAGAGAGCTCAACACATAGGGTGAAAAGAGGAGCTGCAGCAATGTGCAGTACAACAAAATATATGGTGTTTTTGAAAATTAATCCATGTAAACCTATTCTGGTACAACCTCAAAATACAATTATGAACCTGAAAATGAGCATAATATGGGAGCTTTAAGTGACATCACTTGAGGCAAATTTATCAGACTTTACACAGATCAAGTCTTTTTTACAACCAAGACCTGTAAACAAATGGTCACGTATAAAACAGGTGGAGATCCCCTTCAAAGTGCTTAGAAAAATTTAACATCTACATTTCCATGACAACTGGGCAAACTCTGAGGAAGATGGTGTGATGTGATTAAAAGCTCCTCAACAGCCACTAAATGGACCTTGAATTGAGATAGTTTCTTGGGTCAAGAAGTTGATCTCAGTAAACAAATCCTTCAAAATACCAGGGACCAGGGAAAATAAGTTAGTAAAGTTAAATAAGGTTTATAAAACGTTATATAAGGTTATAAGGTTAATGAAAACGTCTCTCCATCTACCTGATATCACGTCAATAAAAAATATTTTTTTCAGGTTTTTCAGGAAAATGATCATGTGGTCAGCCAGCTGTAATATATTCTCTGTCATAACACACTGCCTGGAGAGCTCTGTTGTGATCCGACTGCCTCGCTCCCTGGGAAATGATGCTTTTGACATTTATAGCTGCAGCACATCCGTCCCTGACGCACTTGTTGTTTGCTCTTTGTTTTATTAAGCGTGATGAGTCAGTCTTTCCCTTCTACTGTCCAGCATGGCCATCTCTGTTACCACGGCGATACATCCTCCAGACAGCACCTGCGAGCACGATTGATCAAACGGTCGATGTGACCTGACGGCGGCACAAAGGGGCGGCACAGTCACAGATTTTTAAATGTTTCATTTTAGGGACTCAGATGAATGAGCTCGTAGAGGCTCAGTGATAAAGATTTGGACACCCAGTGGCTGTTTCATTACATAGGGATGTGACTTTTTTACTTATCTGGCAGTCTTTGTAAGATTTAGCTCATTTGTCATCCAAAAAGCACCTTTACAAAGTTCAGAAAATGTCAAATGTTTGCCTTTTGACCTGCCCTCTTTTATTCAAAACTGCTGCAGAAACATTCCCACTTTGATTGAAAAAAGCCCACACTTACCTGCAGTTCTGCCCTCTTTGTACCAGATTGACTCTTTGGGATCTGACCCTTTTTATTGTCATTTTCTTCACCATTACAGTTTTTTTAAAGAGGTACAGATGGACCTCAGCAGGAATTTCCCACAGACCAATTATAATCGTCTTCAGCCACAATGACACCTAAACCTAAGTCTTCAATCACTTTCATTGGATTCAGAAATCCAGTAAGTGTCTGTGATGGTGTTGAAGTCATGACTAAGCAGAGCACATAGGTGGTGTGATGCTGGTGTTAAATCATCGCTGACAATGCTGAGACACCAATAATCAAGTCATTTTGATCTCTGCTCTTTTATAACCTCATTGAACTGTTCGGAAAAAGTGTAATCACTCTGAAAGTCTGCCTATAAATCTATTGACATTGTTTTACAGGTGAAAGAGAAAGCATCAGTATTGAAGTTGCTGTGCAATGTTGTTTTGAATCTAAGGATGCACCAAATTATAAAAAAACACATTTTCTAACTTATTTTTCAACACTGTGAGGACCATAAATCGATTCCCATTCACCTCCAGCGTATTACCGTAGAAATAGAAACCTCAGAGACGATATCTCAAAACCTGAATAAAAAACTAAAACTATCTGGTACGGCTACATACCAGTAGCAAAGTGCTTTTCAAACTGGAGATTGTTACCCCCTTCTTCCATAACTTCACATCTTGTTGCCTTAAACCTTCAGGCTATGTATCGATAAGTACTGCACTGGAACACCATTAGTACTGTTCAACAAATTACACTATAAAGTGGCAAGAATTACACCTTAGTGAGCTAAAGCGAAATCTTTATGTTTTGTGACTTTTCTCTAATCTTTTTTCTTGTGCCACCTTTCTCTTTAGACCTCTAACAATTATCCACTCTTTGGTGGAACTCAGACTCATGAGCAAAGTGTGAGCATTGACCAAAACCAGAAGACACGTAGCAACATTATTATTCATTTGGAGTCGTGTCTCTGGTAATTCTGGTATTCACTTTCCTTTTAGCTCTGTTTTTGGGCTCCACCAACTCCTGAGGGAAACATCTGGCTCTATAGCTGCTAAATGCTCCCCTATGTTCACCAGCTAGTCGCTAACTGTGTCTGTCTGCTGTTTGGTGTTGAGCAGATAGTGTAGTGGGATTTTAGAGAATTTTGCTCCTGAAAACCGCCATATGTGATTCTTTTTTAATATAAAAATATTGATTAGTTCTTCTTTCTGAGGGAAAAAGCCAAAACAGTTAGGAACCACTGCATCAGAGACTACCGAAAAAAGTTTTTTAAAGGTAACTTTGGTGATCTGGTTGTTTAATTTTCCCATACCAAACCTGTCTTCTCTACAGTTATGAAATAAAAACAAGAGTGATGAAAGACAAAGCCCCAACACAAAGCCGTCTATTTTTTTTGGCTGAAGCACAGCGGTCTGAGTGTTTTGAACTGACAAAGGGAATCTGGCCTTTGTTTGGTTATCATCTGTAGCTTTAATGAGGATACCACACACTGGCAGTATTTTAACAGGCTGTTTTAAGGCCTAATGAAGGCAGTGTTGGGTCAGACTGAACAGTAATGAGGCGGGCTGCTTAGGGACGCTGTCTTCGATTGCCCATTAATCAGCACATTCCTCTCAGCTTCACACACACTTTCTATTTTGTTCCTATCTCTTGCTCTCTCCTCTGTAATTACACAGCAAATTCTCCCCACAGGCAGCTGAGTGTGGACTTTTGTAAAATACACTCACCCACGAAAAACACACACACATACACACACACACACACACACACACACACACACACACACACACTAACCACACGTTTATACTTTACCCTCATCCTGTCAAGGTACACCAGGAAAAGGCCATGTCCTCATCACTCTCTAAGTAGTGCTTCTGAGTGAGACGAGAGGAGGCAGAGGCGGAGAGGTTCAAACAGACAGAAAGGGGCGGGCAGAGGTAGTCATTAGTGGAACATCTTGGTAATAAATGCGTCTACACAAAGCAGAGGGTGTTGGTGTTTGAGTTTCCTTTTCACTAATCTCTCTGACTGATACAGTAAGTGGCATCCATCTCTCCTGCACAGATGAAATGTTTCAAGGCTTGTTGTTTGTATTTCACAGTGTACCCTGAACAAACAGAGCTGCTAAATAGACTCTGAAACAAAACAAGTTAAATAATGTGACAGCAGGAACAGAATGATGGAAAACCGTCATAGCACAGTTGTGTGGATGCAGTTAGAACAGTGGCAGGAGTCAAATCCAATGCTGCAACAGACAGAGTGTAAGAAGGAAGAGGATAAGATTCATGCACAGCAACATCGTCAAACACGTAAAAAGGAAGAGATAAATAAGCAATTTGAAACAACAGCAACATTATTTGATTCATCACAGCACAGAATTACGTACTGAGGGAGCACAGGTGTCCCTTTGCTCCTTGATGTCCAAAGTGCCTTTTTTCAAGGCTATTTTATTTGTATTTTATTTTTTGTGAAGGCCTGCCCATGGCCCTTATCAAAAAGATTCATTTAATAATTGAATTTAATTATTAACAATAATGTAGCTATAAATTAAATGACCTTGCCGCTGTCAGTCAGTTTACGTCACATGATGACCTGTCATCATGTGACGTGCACCTGCGGCACCTGCGGCGCGTGCGGCCCATCTAGATACTGGGCGGCGAAGTTTAGATGGTGAGTTTTATTTATGTGATTAATTATCACGTCATATTTATAGTATTAGTTACATTTAGTATTAGCGTTACGTAGCGTCACTTTCAAATCGTGCTTGCGTAGCGCCGCCACCTGTGGTTAGGATTAGGGAAAAGGTTTGGTTCAGGTTTAGGCACAGTCACTTACTTAGAGAGAAACACGTCGACGGGGGAACAGTAGGCCTATTCGACACAACACCGACGGTAACCTCACCTAGTGACGACAAGACATGGTCGCTGTTAAACCGCTACACCGGCCCCTCCATACATCCATGTGTTGTATTTTTTGTGCACATTAAACAGAGCCAGCTAACTGTTGCCCTGTTTCAAATCAATGTGGTAAGCTAATTAAATAACTGGCTGTAGCTGCATATTGATATCTAAGACTAAATTTAGATTGTAGTCTATTTCTTTTTGAAATAGGAGTGTATATATAGGCCTATACTAATTCTGCTTTGTCTACTCAGTTTTAGCTAAACTGCTGTATACTTTATTATTAATGTTGGTTTAAGATGTTGCTACTTGAATTTCTTTTCAATTCCATTCTTGGGACTATCTGTTCCCTTAGTCCATACATTTTGGCATCTTAATAGAGGAGAGGCTTATATCTGTACAATTTTCAAGAATTAAAAAGCATCCAGGATCCAGGGTACAAGCGGCAGCAATGGGTTTCTTCAGGAGGGTAGCTGGCGTCTCCCTTAGAGATAGGGTGAGAAGCTCAGTTATCCGTGAGGAGCTCGGAGTAGAGCCACTGCTCCTTTGCGTCGAAAGGAGCCAGTTGAGGTGGTTCGGGCATCTGGTAAGGATGCCCCCTGGGCGCCTCCCTAGGGAGGTGTTCCAGGCACGTCCAGCTGGGAGGAGGCCTCGGGGGAGACCCAGGACTAGGTGGAGGGATTATATCTCCACCCTGGCCTGGGAACGCCTCAGGATCCCCCAGTCGGAGCTGGTTAATGTGGCCCGGGAAAGGGAAGTTTGGGGTCCCCTGCTGGAGCTGCTACCCCCGGACCCGACCCCGGATAAGCGGATGAAGATGGATGGATGGAAAAAGCATGCAACATCAAACAGCTTTAGCTAAAGCTAGAATTCTGATTCAAAGCTAGAGAAAAGAGAAAGCTTTAGATACATTTTGGGTCATTAATCGTTCACATTGCAATGTACGCAGTTTTTATTGTTCAAATACTTTTTTTGTTTTTATGTGTATCATATTTTCATTTATTAATCATGATATTTTTGTTCTGCAGTGCGAAGATGCCTCATCACGGATCCCTGACTAGCTGGGTCACAACAGGTAAGAATAAAACATGTACAGTTGTTTACGTTGCAAAGGTAATAAATTATAGGCAACACACCACTAATAATAAACACTATCGTGCAATAGTTAGTAAAATGTGCTTAGTATAATCTCTAAAGAGAATATTTATTAACCTTTAGTCCTCCCCTTCAGTCTCTCTCTTAGTTTGGAGGAACGTGGTACATTTTTGGCTTTGGAGGAGACCTGGACCTCTTATACGGCAAGCTGAAGTGAGTGATTAATGTGAAATTATTATTTAATAAATAATTAAATTTTTATTATATTATTAAAAAATCCTAATAAATCTCTTGAGGAAATAATAACCTGGTTCTCTCTCTATTAGCACAAACGGTACCTGCTGGAAAACACTCCTGGGCGCATCACCTTCCGCAGCCAAAGTGAGTACACATAAAAAAAAACACACACACACACACACACACACACACACACACACACACACACACAGATAGAGAGTGAATCATCGGGTGAGGAACAATTAAATAGTATGATGCGGTTTGTTGTAAGATTCCATGTTACATTCTGTTTGGGTTGGGTTGCTAGAATTCAACAAGTTATGCTGTAAATTATGTTTTGATTATTATGTGAATAATGTTTTACGTCTAATTGCGTTTTAGCATTGACTTTGTATGTAATCGCGCTGCCGAAAACACCTCGGTCTGAACGCACCATAAGACTTCATTCAGACAGGATTTACCGCTCTGGCGAAAACGCTAGTCCTCCGATTCATTTAAATGGAGGTAGTGGGTTTAGGCTGCGACGGTGGGGGCTCCAGGGGTGTGCCGGAATAAAAATGAGCTGCCTGTGGCGAAAAGTTCAGACTGATTCAACTTTTTGGATTGTATTGGCCAATCATGTAACTGATGATCAGACTTTGCAGTCTGTTTTGAGGTGGTGTGAGTGTCCCGTTCAGTAAACAGTAAACATCCCTGCCCCTATTGCTGCCACAAGGAAGTAAAAAAAAAACTATGAGGGTAAAAAACGAAACACAAGCACTTTACCGCCTAAAAGTTTCTGTAATAGCTGTTTGTTTCCTGCAACAAGCTCCAGCACAAAGCACAGTCCTGTGTCTCTTTCTCTGTTTCTCTGTAAAATGAAGCTGCCTTCAAGTGTGGTTGGAAATGTCCCACTCCCACACAGCCGCACAACCATGCGGCGAATTGCGGGAGCGCTTGAGGCTGTGTAAATGAAACCTAATGCTAAAGTAATGCATCCACAAGTCCACTAATGCATTCATAATAGATCTTCTCAGGGACAGAAAGGAAAATAAATACATACTTTACACTGTTTACAATGAATCATGCAGGTTCCCCTTCGGCCAATCAATAACAAGATCATTCATAACTCCAAGTTAAATCGAAACAGAAGCAGCCGACCTCTAAAGCTTAATCTTTTTTTTTTTTTTGGAATGGTTCAACATTATAGCAGGCAGTGTTGTCAGACTGGCAACTTTTATAGCCACCTGCCAGCCAATTAGAAATATCAATCGATCGATTTACAGCACACTGAGGAGAAACGCTTGCAGCACAAATCAATTGAACACATTGAGCCGTTATAGAAATAAGGTAGCAGCCAAGCTTACACTCTGACCTGACCGATGCGCTAAATAACATTCAAACCGTATACATCACCGGCGCGCAAAGCTGTCACGTTACACTGCTATTCAGCTCCAACACAGAATTAGCCTGGACATCAAATCAATAGCCTTCAGCTCAATAACCAGTTAGTGACTGATGCTGAGACAATCAATGGAGGCAATGATAAAGTCATGTTGGGGGTGACATCTGACCTCAGTGTTTATATTGCCCTGTTTCTTTGAGACTGTTCTTCTGTCTGTAATAAAAATGGAAATGAGCGCTGACAGCTTCTGAAGAGCTGACTCTAATTTCTAATTGTTCTCCAAAAGTGCTCTTTAACAGTTTTAATTGATTCTTTTCTGTGAGTCTTCGCAGCTATTAAACGACTCTCTCGCCTGCTTTACCACCCGAGACCAAAGGCTTCCCCTTTTATTGGCTGTATTTTTGAGACTGAAACATTGTGAACATAAAATCATTTCATCAGGGGCATTATTAGGACCACTCATCAGTCATTTACTCACAACAAGGAGAAGGTCATCAGCTTTCCTTTTAACCTGTACAAAGCTGAGATAGCAAAGAGGAGATTCTGCTGACGGCAGGAGAGAGATTATTGGAGAATCAGTGGCTCTCAATTATTACGCCAATTTCCTCCTTTTTTATGAATTTTACTGTTTCAAAGGACTTACTGGGGCTGTTAATCATTGCTAATGAAGCCGACGTCCTTTCTCCATAAAAATACGACTTAATTCAGCTTTAGTGGGTTATCATAAATTTGTAAAAGAATAACCAATTATGACACATTGTTGGCAGTGATAGAAGAATATAATTTCATCATTAGTCATTTTTGCTAATTGTTTAACGGCAGTGAGCCTGGCCAGTGTTTACCAGGAGCTGCGACAGGTGTGGCAGTTGGTATTGATTCATCCGTAGAGCCGAGTGTATAGCCAATAGCCGATGGCGGAGCTTAGAAACACCCTCCAGACTGACTGCTGGGAAGCAGGTGGGCGTCAGCTGCCCCTCATACATCACAGCTCTAACAGCCTCTTCTGCAGACAGTGGGGGGGGAAGGGGCTTGAGGCGAGAGCGAGGTAAAAATGTCAATAGAAATGAGACAAAAACAGAAAAACGGAGAGAGAAAGAGAGGGAACAGCGAGGCCTGAAAAACAGATCAAATTCGAGGGGGAAAAAAAAGAAAAGAAGTGTGATGTAAGAAGAAAAAGCCGACTGTAAGTAAAACAAAGGAGTCAGCTGCTGGAGTCGTGCACGAACAGCTGGTGCCAAAAACGGAGTCGAGGACAAAGTGGGTTCTGTTTGGACTGGAGCCGGGCCAAAGCTGGGCCGGGTTAGCAGGCAGGGAGCGCCGCCAACACCAGAAGAGGCCTACGGGAAGATCATTATATAACCGAGAGGGGAAACCTCACAGGCACAACAGAGATGCTCTTGACTCCCTAATGATATGGCTCGGTTTAAACCCATGTCAAAGGGAAAAGCAAGGAGACATTAAAAAGAAAGGAAGGCATCTATAAAAAGACAAGGAAGAAGGAGAGTGGAGAATGCAGTCTATTGTTTATCCATTAACCACTGCAGCAGAAACCATGGTGCCTGTACTTTTTCACTTTTCTCCCACTTCAGAACAAACCACACACTGATTCATATGGAAATTCTGCCTCTTGCAGTACAGGTAACTGGGTTTGGATGGAAAATATTACAAAAGGCTACTCATTTTGATTCATTTAGACTTTCCTATTTTCAGCAACTTCGTTGCGGAGCAAAACTTGAATATGGTTCTGATTTCCTCCTCTGTGTTTCCTCTTAAAACGTTTCTTGCTTTGCACAATAAGTGATAATCCTCCTTTTATTTTTGTCTCACAAATAACACGTCTTTCATGAAATTCAACATGTGGCGCGAAATAATAAAATCAGTGTGTCGGATGGAGTAAAAAATAAAAACCATTATGGCTTTTTACAATTCAAGAGAGGCAATGACTCATTTTGCTGGAAAGACACATTTTTGAGCTTTTAACGGAATAGTTCGACATTTAGGGAAACACTGAAATGAGAACACTAACCACTCTCATACAGTATCTGTGCTGTAAATGCAAAACTGCAGCCAAAAGCCAGTTAGCTTAGCTGTGATATTAAGAAATAAGCACATTTCCCAAAATGTCTTTAAATTACAAAAGCTTAAAGTAACTGTATAGCGCACAGTAACACTACAGCATCTACTTTTGCCTATAAAATCCGACTTAATTAAGCTTTAGTGGGTTATCATCAATTTGTAAGAAATGTACAGAAGCTCCTGACTTATCTCCAACTGAAAACCATTGTTCCTGCTTCTCTGAGGTAAAGGACAAGTTAAAGGCCCTAATGTGTGGACTTAGCACTTTTTTTATGAAGACTGAACTTCTCTGTAAGCTCTTTCATTAGGTTTTGAGGCACTGAGCCAACTAACAAGCTACAGAATTACATAAGAGAAGGTTTTAAGAGACACTGGCTCCTTTAGCCTGTGTGTTTCCATGTTGTAAAAGTTTTAGTTTAAAGTTCTGATTGATACTTGATACAGTACTGTATACAGTGGAGTGTTCAGACTAAGGCTTAAGAAATAAATGGAGTCATTGTCCATCCTGTCATTGACGGATTATAAGACAATGGGCCCCTGGGCCCAGACGTCTAAAAGGCCCCCCGCCCTCCTATATAGGAGCAAGACCCCCAGACTGAAAGAGACGCACAACTGTGTCGTCTCTAGTCGCTTTGCATCTCTTTGCTTGTTTTATGTCTTGTTTTCGTTTAGTGTCTTTGTGGTTGTTTTGTGGTCGTTTTATGTGACTTTGTGGTTGTTTTCTTTCTATTTGTGGTTGTTTTCTTTCTCTTTGTGGTTGTTTTCTGTCTTTGTGGTGATTCTACATTTCTTTGTGGTGTTTTTACTCTAGCTCACCCAGTAAGTGCGTGCATCCCATGTAGGCTGAGTCCTTTGCAGCGGCCCAGGTTCGAATCCAGGTTCGGCCCTTTGCTGCATGTCATCTAGGGCTGGGACGGTATGGATTTTTTTCTTAGCGCAATTGAAAAGCAAGAAATTCCCGCGGTATACCGCAACCCACTTATGAGAGTAGTGTAAGTTAGAGCGAGAATGGCAGGGTGCCTTAAGTGAGTGACGTCAGTGCCCGTGTGGTCGCCCAAGGAGAGCGAGCGGTAACTAAGAGTAGCCGCTGTGAGGAAAAGCGAGAGGGAAAAGAGATAGCAAAGATGATGTAAAGTAAGTTAAAAGACAGTTCAGAAAGCTCTTTTGTCAATAAAGTAAAATATAAATAAAATAGTTTGCCGACAATGCCAAGTGCAGCCCATTTAGCAGCTGAGCAGACCGAGATCAGAGAGGGCGACTCGGCAGTTCACTTACTTGTTGCTCTCTCTACCAATGTAAGCCGTTCTGTTTTAGGCTACCAAACGTGCATGCAGGCTGAAATTCAACCGTGCCGTTTTATCGGGATAAAGCTCTAAACAGAAGGAAACTCCGCTAGCTGCTAGGCTAATATGCAATGGTAAACACTGCAGCTTGTTAAGCTAGTTAATTTGTCTACCTCAGCTGAGAACGCAGAAATGTATTTTCCTTTCCTATCGTAATACACGGTAGAAAAGGCAAAGACATTTCTCCAATACAAGGCATTACACAGGTAGCCTACTCTCGCATATAGGCCTAATAGTCAACACTGACAACAATCCATGTCATTAGAATCAATGAATCCATGTCATTAGACAAGACGTGCACACATGTGTAGGCCGTGCAGTGATCACGGCGACGAGCTCAGACCCGCAGTAGGCGTCACGTGACCGCGGTAACCGTCCCAGCCCTAGTGTCATCCCCTCTCTACGCCCACTATCGAATAAAGGGAAAAAGCCCCGCAAAAAAAATTTAAAGATATATATGTTATAAATGTATAAGAAATGTTAACAATCACCTTAAAGGTACACTGTGTAGTGTTTTAAGTATTTTATTAGCTAAAAATAAATGTCTTCATTCATAAATATGTCCTCATTGGTGTAAAATTACCTCTGCCAATGATCTTACTTATTCTCGTAAGTGAAGAATTTCTTACCTGTATTTACATTGGACGGGCAAGTCCAGGGAGGCTTCCATGTTCATAACCATAATCGCTGAGAGGGACGTAAAGCACTAGCCTAGCTGTCTAGCTAATCCATAACGCATTTTCGTTCAGAGCCAGCGTCACGTGACTGAAACCAGCTGAAACAAAGAAGGAGATCAGTGAGAGGCGCTTGTCACTGCACCGGCAAATTTGAAAGCCTGCACTGCACTTCAGTTCATAATGGAGGATCATACTTATGCCGAGCCACAGGAGAAGGAATCCTCGTCGCCAAAAAAGCGAAAATTGGAAGACTTGTTGTCATAGCTTCTTGGTACATAACGGCTACCGTCGTTGCAACGCACATTTGAAAAAGCGAGGCACTAGAGAATGCAAAATACAATTTCACCGCTAGATGGGAGAAATGTCTACACAGTGTACCTTAAAGGGCACCCTGACCCCTTGAACCCCTTGGCCTGTTCCCAGTAGACCCATTCAGTATTCAATTCATGGATCCCTTTTTGCTTAGTAAGAAAATTTGGAAGCACAGCATTCTTCCACTTACTGGACTCTTGAATGAATCTGCAGCATGCTTCTTTGCGGTGGCCTTTTTTTTTTTTTCACCTGTTCTGATTTTGTGGTGTGTTGTTTTGACCGGTTCTGTTGGATCTTTCACAAGCTGCGTCCCCGGACAGCTGCACGAGGCAGCTGCTGGTCTGTAGAAAAACTCCCAACAGTCTGTGGATTCATGCTGCACTTTATGCTCACCCACTGATGCGATGGCAGTGGGGCGCTCGCCCGACATGCCTGGACTTGTTCCTAATTGTTTATCGAGGGGCTCAAATCCTGCTCACTCCTTATCTATTTTTTTCTCGGTTGCATGTAGCTTCTCAGCATAAAGGTGATGATCTTTGATATGCTGACACAAGCTCACCGGTGATGTCATATTGACATCAAGATAATGGCAGCAATGTCAAGTGCATTTTGGAAGTATGTAATTTAAAGCGTGTGGCCTGCAGTAAGGTGTTTCTGACCTCTTGCCAGCCGAACACCCACTGACAGACTTGCAGCCCTCATTTCCTCACAAGCATTAAAACAAACTTGCACAAATAAGCTTTGACTGCTAAATACGGACTTACACAGTGTGCTAATCACCGCCTTCATTGTTGGTTATGCTCCCTTTTATCTGTTCAGAGCTGCTGGAGCGTGCAGCAAAGTGCTAACATGATGAGCTCTGCAAAAAGGGGAGGCTTGTTAGCGAGGACAGATATTCCTGAGTCAGACTGGATTGGGAATACTGCAGCGAGTCAAACTGAATCAACGTAATCATCTGTCCCACCCTGACTGGTAATAGATGGCTCTGCAGCACTAGCAGCATAAGAACATTTTATTGTAGAGTGTGAAAATTATCATTATTTAAATTCCAAATGATAATTCATAATTAAATTGAATGACTGCCACTCCTTTTTGTCTGTTTATTTTTAACAGTAAAAGGAGGGAAACATTTGAAACAGGAAGTTATGTTTTAGTAGGCGTTAACCTATCGTCAACACCTGTAAGGATTTCATTAGCACTCAAAGCAGCAACATTCAAAATTATGTCTCTGTTGCTCATACTTTTTACTGTTTTGTAACGCTGCAATAAAAGTCAGTAAATCGTGACAGCAGCAGACATAAAACACTTTAATGGACACCAACTCTTCTGAAACAGACTCACTTTGAATTTAAATCACCTGATGCCAGACTGAGAAATGTGTTTTGGCATTTTCTGAAGTCATAAAAACAATTGCATATGCAAAAGTATATTAAACCAGGAGGGCATGCGTAGCTCATTGTAACACTATTACATGCTGCATTGGCTTGCATTTTGAATGATGTATTAATAAACAAAACAAACAAAACACTACTTTCATACTTCTAAGTTGAATTTGAGGATGCCGACAGCAGCTATATAGTCTCAAATGATATTGAAAAGTTGATTTTGGTCAGTTTATCAACATCGGCTTGACAACAATCTAAAGCAATGCAACTACAGTTTACACTTCAATGTGATTTTTATTTTTATTTTTTACAGCTCTAATTTAAAATATCATGAAATTGCATCAACATACTGTATGTCCGCAGTTAGGCTGAAAAGTACGGCTGTTGCTTTTCTTCACTTTTCGTCTCCATCTTTCTACATTACATGATATTGATGTGGACAGAAATATAGATGTATTTATTAGTAGGATAACCCCTTGAGATGAATCATCTCATTTTCGAGGCGGTCCTTAAAACAATTAAACAGTAAATACAAAACACAAAATACATTCACAAATACGTACATCAATCCCAAGCCTAACTGCTCCAACAACAACTGATCCCCCTCCCCCATATACATACAATTAAAAACACAGTAAATGTGCGTACATCCCAAATATGATGCTATTTTAGTAGATGCACAAACAGGAGCCAACTCATAAAATAAATAAATAAATCAACAAAAATTGTAATATGTCAAGTTAGAAACGAGCAGGTTATTTGTAAATAATTAAAGACCGATGCCTTAAACAAATGAAGTAATTGATCTAAGTGAAGTGGGCGAGGTATTCCAATCAGATGGTGCTTTAAATTTAAAGGCACGTTGTCCAATTTCTTTGGAGATTCTGGGAACAAAGAAAAAAGGGTACACAGTATGTCTCAGACTATATGTCGATCTATAAGGGATCAAGTGTTGTTTCAAATAAGTAGGATAATTAAAGAAAATTGATTTAAAAATAAAATGCAGCCAGTGAGAATGCCTTCTTAATTTGGGTGTTAACCAATGAAGCGACTCGACATCGACGGCGACATCAACACAAATATGATTTTTATCAACCTACAGCTGATATTTAATGTATGCTGATGTCATCAAATGATCAAAGTTACGCTCAACCTGTGATTTAAATGTACCCAGCCTGGACTGAAAAGAAACATCAGTATGTTTCAAAGGGCTTACCGGAGTTGCAAAATAAAACTAACAGGACTCAGGGATACAGCTGAAATATGACAGCAGTGATTCTTTGTAGAAATCTTTGAAACTTAACAGTACATAGTTCCTCTTAAAAAAGCATCAATATATATTCTTAATTGTCATTTTTAATCAAACTCACCTTCTCAGTGGAGTCTGTCACTGCGAGTATGTTGGTATTAATTTACATATTTGTGACTGAAGTTATGACAACACTGATCAATCAATAAATGGACAGCGGCCACCAATAAGAAAGACCGCTGATTTTCAATATAAACAAATCAGTTCCCGCAGTTTGTAGTCTAGAAAACATCCTTACCACAATCTTCATCTAGCAGCTGCTCTGGAGCTTTACATGATAGTCATGAGCAGATGGACTTACTACAAGATCCATCATGTAGCTGTTCTGCAGCTTTCAGTCATATGGCCTTCAGCAGATGTTTTCTGTGTTCACATGAAAATATTGTGTAAAGTACAATGCCATCTTAGTTTTTTTGAATAAAAATCATGAATCTAGCATTTATTGATTCATAAATTCAACATCAAAATTATTGAAATCCAGGTGTTTGACTGCAGGTGGTCTATACTCTGCTCTACATATAAGATACAGCCAAATAAAAAAACTGGCTAGTCTCGCATTGCCAGACCTTCCTCCACAGCTCTGCGGAGGAGGCTCTGGCAAGTCCACACAACAGTCCGGGATAGGAGAAAAACGTGCTCTGGTTTATTGGCTTTTCTTTAAACCAATCACAATCGTCTTGAGCAGCACCAAGCGTTGGACGGAGCAACGTTGCCTCTGCAAAATAGCCTCGGGAAGTGTGTTTACGTTCAAAAGTTGTTTTAGTCGTGCAACAGAAAACTGAGATTCAGAAGATAGTCTAGCTCGCTGTCGGGATTTACCCTGCAGAGATCTGAGGAGCAGTTAACCATAGTCCTCAGAAATCAACCGAAGTTTAGAATGCCAACACAGAAAGCAGAAGGTGATGGACATCCAGCCGAAAATTAGGGACATCTGGCGGAATTTCCGGCAGCACCTGAACAATCCCGGAAATGAAACATTGTCGATATAGACAAAAGACTGGCTAATTGAGTATTAACTTCACATAATCAATTGAAATTCATTCCATCCTACAAGACCTCACAGTACAGTAACTTGGAGCTTCTTTTTGATCGTTTGCTTTTGAGCTACAAAATCCTCGCTCGCACTCGACACCTCCAGCGAGCTGGCACATCGACTAGAAGAAGGTTTCTCCTCCTCTCAGTCAGTGGGCTCACTCAGTTGTGCTACAATCCCCGCTTTGTTTTCTTTCACTCTAATGGCTTCTTTATCATTTCTTCCTCTGTTCAAAGGGCATGCAGTACTTGACTGGCTGTAAATCTGTTTGGGGACTAATCTGCCACTACCTACCAGCTGCTCTTTTGGCTCTTGCCAAGGCCAACATTCCTGTTGCCATGGAGATAACCAGTCATGCCAGTTACACATAAGGCCTGGCGCAGCGCCGAGCAGGCCATGTGTAGTGAGCGTGTGCAGTCTTCGTGTGTTTGTGTGTGCCTGGATAATGTGCGTCTGTGTTATTAGAAGTCAAACCATGTGGTCTGTCAACCGTCAGAGAGAGAAAAGGTTCTTGATTAACTGCCATTACCAGCTGTTTGTCAGTCTGAGCCTGTTAAGTGGTTACCCACTGTACAGTATTTCTTTCTGTGTTTGTGTCTGTACACAATGTGCACAAGAGTTGGCTGAAGTCAATTGAACGTTGTCTTTTGTCTGATTGTTTAATTGTAGAGCACAAAGCCTGTGCAGCCTTTCATCCTTTCTGCTGACACAGGACTGAAGGGGGGCAAACCCCCTGAAAATGAGGCTCCGATATAGTTTACTAACCAAGAAGTCACCTGTGGCATTTTGTGCCATCCACTGGATCACATAACATAATTGAGCCTCTGTTTGCAGCTGCTGTTGAGATTTATGGAGTACTTTTTATTTTTTTTTATTTTTGTGCTGCACTTGGAAAAGTTAGTTAGTTACATTTTGGAAAATGCTCTTCTTTTCTTTCTTGCCAAAAGTTAGATGGGAAGACTGATACCACTCTCATATTTGTACAGTAAATACGAAGCTGCAGCAGTTGGTTAGCTTAGCTTAGCACGAAGACTGGAAACAAATACAACAAATCTCCCTATCAGCCTCTCTAAAGCTTACTAATTAATACATTATTTGACAGTTGTTTGTACAAAAACAACTGTTTAAAAAAAAATGTGGGGGGGTATGTGCTGGATTATTTCATGAGCTAAATAAGTGTAAAAGTATTCCTTTAAATTTCAAGAGTGTGCTGTTTTTATACTGTACTATGTTCAAGTAAATCTGTCGACATGGCTATGTTATGTGTCTGTAGCTACCCTTGAGGACACAAAGGTGGTCCTCAGCATTTATGGATGTGTAGGCTTTTTAAACCTTAAACTGTATGGACTTTCAGTTTTGTTGGACATCAAGTGTAGAAAACAGTCTGACAGGGTAATGAGCAGCGACTGCTTTTATTTTAAAATTACTGCTTTGGCTCCAGTATCTTATATTCTGTGTATACTTATTCATGGATGTGTTTATTTATTGTGTGTGGATTAAAGAACGGCATTGTGGATTATAAATAACAACATTAAGGAGCCTCCTTTCGTTGCTTCTATACCAGGATTTTTGTCAGGATTTGACTTTTTAAGAAATGTGTCTGGGAACGATCAAACAGCCATACGCTTAGTTTTAAGTTATTTTCCTACCTAAACCAGACAAAAAACAACTTTTTATCCAAAGAAAAGCAACATTTAGGACCCATAATATCAGAATCTCTAAGATTCTGGCTACGGCTCTGATGAAGGGCTCTGAAGGATCGCAAAAGACACATTAGTGTGATTATTACATAGAGATTTGGCTACAAGTGAATTATTATTGCTAGAAAATCAACTTGGTATGAGTAGAGGATTGTGGTCTGTTGTGCAATATTTATGTAGTGTTTGATTACAATATATAACGCTGGAAACTTCAATCTACTCTGTTAATGGTGCATTTAATCTGCAGCATTAGCCATAGAGACGCTTCTACTGACTTTTTGCCCTCTGGATAAGTTGTTGGAGCTGAAAGTGAAAGATGAAGCTCATGAGGATCTTAAAATTAAAAGCATTTTTTTTAACCACCAAGTTTGTTGTCTTGGGGCTTGAATGTGCAGCCAAAACTGCATCACAAACTGAGCCTTTGATAATGGTGTTAAATCGTAACTGTCGTGAGTCACATAGGACATGCTGGTTTGAGACAAGGAAAGACAAAACCAGAGAAAAAGCTATTGTTCATCACAGCACACACGTGATCTGCATACGGCTGCTATTTGGATTTTTCCCTTGTATTCTAGGTATGCACAATCCCTTTCACTGAACACGTCTTGCGACATGTGCAGGGAGGAAACTGCTGTGGTTTGGTGGCCGCGGAAACCAGGTGAGAGCATGTGCAGTGTGTGCTCTGGCGATGACATCACATTCCATGACGTCGACGTGGCAACAGTAAAAGGCAGAGAGGTGAGGGGGTGAACTCAGACACCTCCAGTGTTCAATTGATCCTCTTTAAGCCACAAAGAACTGTATAAGGGAGAAACCCTGCAGCTCCCAATATTGTCTAGAAGAAGAAGAAGGCATAACTTAATAATGAAATTACATGTTGACACTCTGTTGTCATTGCATTACACATAGGCACAAACAGGATCTTATACATGCACTGAGATGTCAGAGTGAGGGAGCTGCCCATGCGCCCCAAGCAGTTGGGGGTTCGGTGCCTTGCTCAAAGGCACCTCAGCAAAAGGTGAACTGGCACCTCTCCAACTACCATTCCACACCATATACGGACTGAGCTACTACTGCCCCCTGTCTTATTTGTTCCTCACTGTCTGACAATGTCTCACATACAGTATAATTCTGTATCTGCTTCTTCCAGTGATTTGTTTAAGCGCTATCTAAACTACATTAAGAACTCCATGCGATTGCTTTGACTCATGGGCTGCGATCGAATAGTCTTTTTTGCTCAGGAAGGTTCTTAACTGAGTGAAATGAGTAGGGTCTGTGTATTTAAGTGGCAGCCATGATAAAAGCTGGTTTAATTCTCTAAATGCTAAGAAAGGGTGCTTCAAAAATATAATTAAGCATTTTTTCCAGGAATGTCACCACAGACAAATATATTAATATTGCTATACTTTCATCAGTGGGCCATAGGCTCAATCACCATTGTGTAATTAAAAATCTTCAAGATTCCAGCTTTAAGTGAGCTTGATGCTTTCTGTAAAGCTGTACGGTAACCACTAGTCATGACAAGAGGATGAGTGATTTAAATTTTTCATTGTCTCGTCTCATAAAAACATTTGAATTATGAATAAACCTTTTTATATTATTACAAAATGTTATGGATGATTCATTCAGGATTTAAAGGGGTGATTATATAGGGTATTTTACCATATATAATCTATGTGGGCCGTTTTACGAAAATATATGGCTAATAGCAAATTTGGTAAGACGTGTCGGACTTTAGCTAGGAGCTCCACATAGTCTGACGAGAAAGCGGCAACCTCCATACCCAGTGAAAATCACCATTTCCCAGGGTACTGGAATACTTGGAGCTCCGCGGAGCTGGCTAACTAGAGTAGCTATATTTACAGTTTGAATTTCGTCACGGCACTTATATAACATCTACCCCAAGGTCTTATAAAGCTAACAATGGTGTCCGATTTCAATTTAATAAATTTTTGTGAACATTAGGGGTTTCGTTAGCTGTGACTGTCCCTTCAATCCTATGTGTACAGATCGCGGCTAGTTAGCTTCATTTTTGGCGTAATTAGAGTATATTTACAGTTTGAATTTCGTCACGCCACTTATATAGCATCTACCCCAAGGTCTTATAAAGCTAACAATGGTGTCCGATTTCAATTTAATGCATTTTTGTGAATTCCAGAGGAATTCTAAGAGGAGGCTAGCTAGCTCTCATTGATAGAGCTCCATCCAACCGCAGGCTCTATCAATGAGACTCGCGGACAAGAGGCGTTTATTTCCCCGATCGTTTGTTTAAATAACTCAACACATTATAATTACACACATTATAAGATTAACTGGAACCTGTGGTAAGAGATTGCTGGCGTATCAAGCTCGCTGACCGCACTCTCACTCACACACACCAGCCATTTAGCAGGAAGAGGGGAGCTGCAGGCCCTGGAGCTCTGTCAGGGCAGCAGCGCTTAGTAGTCCATTAACCCAAAAAACGGTGACTTTGCGCGGGTATTGAGTGCAGTTGACTGCCAGCCGTGACGGAGCTCCATCTACCTCACAGCAGGCCAGGGTCTGTGAAGGAAGGCAGGCTGGCGGCGAGGCAGCAACACAGGCAGCACCGGCCACTGAACTCCGACACACAGTCGGACAAAATTTGCAATTAGATCAATTTTCGTAAAACGGCTCATAATTGACCTCTACACAGTTGATTTCTCGCATAAAAAGTCTCAGAAGTGAATTTAGTGGTAAAATAGCAGATTAACAATGTATACAATTTCTAAGATCTACGCGATCTATTCAGAAGACTAAGCTGACCTCAGATCAGGGGTGTAGCCTATGTAAATGTTTGGGCGTGACAAAGATAGAGACTAGAGCCAAATGAGGAGGAGACGCCGAGTTGACGTCAACTAGGCGGTTCGTTGAGATTTGCCCGTTTTCAGAGGCAGTTTCAAATTGTGAGATTTGCAGAGGAAAGAGGTGTCAATGGGATTTTGAGGTTCTATGTATGTCCTGGTTACCCACTAAACTGTCATTATTCAACTATGACAAGGTAAAATCGGTTTTGCATTCAATCACCCCTTTAAGCCTTTAAACCCCTCTGCCACTCTTTTATCACCTACCTCTATTTTGTTTGGATGCAATAGGAAGTCTGAAAAAGACCACTTACCTGGCACTCAAACATGGATTTCCAGTTTCCTGGTCTGCAGATGTGATTACACTTAAATTGAAGGCACCCCTTCCAGACACTGGAAAGACTATTACAGACTGCTATTCAGGTTCAGCTCTAAGACTCAGCAGGCATCGCCAAGGATGAACTCTTGTCACAGGGCTAACAAAACAGCAATATGTCCTGTGATGAGCCTATGAATAGGTGGTCAAAAGATCTACAGGAAGCTTTAGTGCTCTAATCTCATGACATTACCACTTGAGAATAGATGGGGAAAATGAGAGGTAAGAAACTGTACAGTATCAGGTGGGAGCTGCTTCTATGACACACTCAGAAATGAGCCAACAGAGGAAATTCAGTAAATTAGTGACACACAATAGCAACATACCCCATAATTTGTATGGATCTGCAGAACCTGCCAAGTGTCCAAGAGGGCAATTGAATGAATCTGTGATTTAATGAGCGAGGTATGAGTTTCGTCACAGTCCCCTAAATTAATCCTTGCACCCTGATTTGCATGCATTCAAATGCACATTGTCATCAGAAAGACGACTAGAAAATGCATGGGAATGATTACTGGTGATTTGCCTTCGCCAGCCCTTCTCTTTAATCTGTATTAATCCCCAGCTCCTGGCCTCGGGCCATGGCGGGAATGTGTACTGGAGGATGGCCGCGTGCCCTCTCTCAGCTGCCTTCTAATCTTACCCCCCAGCCACAGACTCGCTCTGACCCTTACGGCCCTGCCTGTGCGGTCCAGCCAATTTTTTTCCCTCTGGTTCTCTCCTGCCCCCCTAAAGCACAAAATGTAGAATCAGCCTGTTATGGTCAGTCCTTGGTGGATCTCCTGATTTCCAGAGGGATTTTTGAATAAAGCAGGTGGAAAATGCAACGTTCAGCTTGTATGCTATATGATGAACTTTACATTAAATCGTTTTGACTGTAATCTCCCTCATTGTTGCATAAAGATGATAGAAGAGGGAGAAATAGCGCTTGGCAATCAAATATTCCCATGTCGTTGGTTTGTTGCCGTGCTTCTTTGAACCTTCTTGATTCACATGCATTCCTCTCCCAATAGGAGCTGTCACTTTGTGTGGACATTGTCCCTTCAGTGTGTGTGGCTATAGGGAGCGTCTGATGTCCACTCCGGGCCACTTGTCTATGATGTGAATGGGAAGACAATGAGACCCCCAGTGGCTCCCTCTCTCCATGACCCGCCTGGGGTCTGATTTGCCTTGGCAAGGGGGACAGAGGCCCAAAACAAAGCTTAAGGAGTCTCCAGTGAAGAGGTGCAGAGGTCATCCCCAACGCCCGACTAACAGGCCCGTCCTCTAGTTTGGGCTCCTAAATGGGGAAGGGACACAGCGGCGTAAAGACAATGGGATAAAAGGGACCTCCAAAACCATTAAATTCTGAGGAAGTGATGGCCGTGAATGATGACAGAGACTGAATAGAGACTCTTGAGGTGGGAGGTACGGTCCTTTAATGACCATGGATGCTCCATTATGGCAGCCCTGGGAGGTGGTGATGAGGTGGTACATTTTCTTCCATTAGGCCTCTCTTCTCCGAACGAGGAGACACTTCCAGATTGATGCAGGAATCCTGGTCAGGCCCGTATAGACCCCCGCTGTGAACCTCAGCGCAGGGGGACAACGTGACACTGCCTGGGCCCCTTTAGAGGTAGGACGAGTCAAATTACTGTTTGCGTAACGTCAAGCCTTTCATGCCTTGATTGATGGACTTTCCCTTTTGCATTTGATGTGATCATACAGTTCATGGCTCCACAGTGTTCAAGACAATGGATACACTTCTGATTGGCATTAGCAATTCAACTTTCTCGTCTAACAGGGATCAGTGATGTTAATGATTTCATTCATTACTCTCTGTCACCACTTATAAAGGATGAACTGTAGTATAAGTCAAAATAGCTGAATATGTTGCTTACAATATCTAAAACACACATCTATTAATTTAAACCTAATCCCTGTTGAAGACGATTTATTTAGGTGTCTACATCAAGATTATATCCCCAACATATGTTGCTCCTTTATGCTTTAAGACAATAAGTGTACTTACTGTTTCTCTCAGGGGTGTATGTTCATTCCTTATATGGGCAGATTTACTATTCCTCAGATGTAATTGCTAGCCATTAAATGTGTTTTTAATAGATGTGAAATGTGAAAGCCTAAAATCACGATCTAAAGTCAAAGGCATCTCGAGTGATAACCAGTTCCTCCAGGATTTCGCTGCCTTTTTTTGAGATTGTTGCGGCTCAAAATGCCTGATTTTGCGGGAGCTTTTCTAAAAAAAACTGTGATAAAAGTTGCGATGTCTTTTGTATTTTTGTTGCAATGAAGTTGCGAGAGATGGTGTAAATTGCAAAAAAAAAAGTTGGGATTTGTTTTTTGGTATATTTCTTTAAAAATAAAAGGAAACTTGTTTTGGGGCTGAGTTTTCCTAGTAACCTAAACTTATCATTGCACTAACAATAACGAGCGTAGCTGTCCTCAGTTTAGGTCATTCTGTACGTCTCATCTTCAGTTTTTCCTGCATCCACCGTGTGTGTGTGCATGCGTCAGTCGCGAGGTAACTGTTGACTGTTGCTGCAGAATGTTGACTGTTCTGCAGCAGCCCCGCCTGCTGCAGAAAGCCGACCGGAAACAGCAGCAGCTTTCAGCAACTTTAGAGTGAAAAAAACATTAAAGCGTACATTGATGTTAAAATGTATACAGGTTGTCAGGACGGTCTGAAATGTTTTGCACGCTGTACGTTTTGTTGGTAAATGTGAGATGTTCGAGTCACACACGTCTCGTTTCATATCAGAAACAAGGAAAGAATTTGGCGACGTACGTGTGTTACGTCAACCCATTCTCACTCCCGCTTGGTCAGTGGGAGTCACATACTGACGCAAAGTCTGGCACTTGGGACTGCTGTGATTGGTTGAAGTCACAGAAATCTCCAGTTATTGGTCAAATTTGCGGTAAAGTTGTGATGTGTGCGAGTCGTACCAAATTCACGGTGATTGGATGAATATAGCGTGAATTGTTGCGATCGCGACAAACGCGAAATCCTGGATAGACTGGATAAAATGTTATGAGCTTTTGCATAACTATAAGATAACAGGGTCCTTTGACTAGTTGACTTGACTTGAGTACTGCTTAAGTGTATACATTTTCATTAAACAACGGCAAGTTTTTTTTTCCAGTCCTGCCTCCGCTGTGAATTGAAAACTCATTTACTTCCTGAAAAACTTCACATCCCTCCCTTCACCTCCCTCATCTTGTACTTGGACCTGATCCTTCAGCTGTGATGTCAAAAATAAAGCTTTTCCTGCCTGGATCTTTTCCCCTCTGCCAAACACTTGACTGGTTTACTTGAACACCCTGGGAACACTGGGAATATTTGGTCGCAGTGAAGTTGTGAGGTCGCTGGAGTTTTGACTGTTTGCCTAGCAAGGAAGTTGTGTTTTTGATGCAACTTTTTAATTCATGAACTTTAAAGGCTTGCTGTATACCCTCTGCTTCCAGTCTTGAAGCTAAGCTAACCGGCTGCTGGCTGTAGTTTATAGATTGTTATCGATCTTCTCATCTAACTCTTGACGTTAACTCCTATTGAAGTAAATAAGCACATATCCCAAAATGTCCAACTATTTCTTTAATCCTTAAGTCCTTTTAAAACAATCAAAATCTATCTTAACTTGACAATCTATCTTAACTCTGATTTCTTAAGTGATATTTCCATTTACAGCCAATGGGTTTTTCCATCCTCTGACTGACAAGGAACCAGACTCTTGTTTTTACTGCACAAAGTATGTGTATGTTATCTGTAGATTCAGATGTAACTCCAGATTCATGTTAAAATGCAGAAGCATGTCTAGACTATAATCATGTAGCCACAAATAGCTTGATTTAAGGAAGGCAGCCATATGTTTTACAGTAAGAGTCCTTAAAAGCAACACATCACAGCTGGCTGGGACTGCTCAACAGTGCTGTCAGGAAGGTTTGATTCTTTCTTTTTTTCATGCAGAAAAATGCAGCAGTCCAGCCAAAAATAGGCATTCCACACTGAGTGGAATTGCTTGCAGGATGATATTCTATAGCAATTTTCCAGAGCCGCTTGTGGCTCAAACCTTGGGCGGCAAACTTTGAGCAGAGATAAGGAATGCAGCCACCAGCACAACACTATTAGAGCATACTTGGGCATCAGTGTTGGGGAGTAACGGAATACATTACGTGCGTTACGTATTCAGAATACAAATTATGAGTAACTGTATTCCTTTACAGTTACAATTTAAATAGTTGGTATTTAGAATACAGTTACATTGTTGAAATCAATGGATTACATGACGATGCTTCTCTGTTTCATGGGTTTATTCACTCTCGCAACTCCATGCATTTCCTCGTATGAAAACGAAAAAATTTGCCATTTGCGTGATCAGTGATAGAGGTAAAGATGGAGCCGGAACCGGCACAACAGAGCCAGGGCAGGAATGCATTTCTATCTTGGAAATTCAAACAGCATTTCACATTAAAGAAAGAGAAGGGAGAACGAAATATAACTGTGCACTGCAGTGCAACTTCTGCTTGCCAGCAACCAACTTCCTTTCAGCGTCCAAATTACTCCACCTCCAACCTGAAGAAGCATCTTAAAGTAAGTTATTTTTAGCCAAGGGTAGTCGTCTGCTGTAGTTTTACTGGTCACCTTGCTATTTTATAGTTGACGTGCGACTTTACATTCTCCTACATGCTGATTTACTAGCCCCAGAGCCGTTGAAAGACTAACCCCGTTTGACATGTTAGCTAACGTTAGCTAAAATTAGCTCATGGTAGCTTAGACTGCGGTTAGATTTTTGTAGTATGCAGTTCGGGACTACAAATACAAAAATCTATCTGCTTGTTCAGGTACACATTCAGCCAGTTGGAACAGAAGAACACACCAGAATAGGCCTGTTTAGTAAGCTGTATCTGATGGCCGCATTCCTACTTATAAAATGCAATTCAATGTGGGAGTAATCCAAGTATTCAGAATATGTTACTCAGATTGAGTAACGTAACGGAATACGTTACAAATTACATTTTTGGGCATGTATTCTGTACTCTGTAACGGAATACGTTTTGAAAGTATCCTTCCCAACACTGTTAGGGCATATACATAGATCAGGGTCAACAAAACATCCAAGCACAAACTCCATACATGTCCAAGCCACTTCTGCACACTCCTATTGTCCTCCGTCCGGTAGCACTTTCAAGAGAAAGTGCTCTACAGACTGGAGTGCACTTACGCCATCTTTGAGGTTGATGTTCTGTACAGAAATAAGGAGATGCTATGACACCACATTTCTAGATTTACAGCCTGGGTTAGCAAGAGTATAGATCAATGGCCTTATCTTCCAGAGGTGGTTGAAAATGCACCAGAGACAGAAAAAGGCGTGGTGCATTCACTGGCATGAGGATTTATCTGATCAAAGGAAATGCACTAAACCTTTCACCAAGGGAGTGCTCGCTGTCTGCAGATGGAGATCCCTGCTGCTGACTGCGTTAAACAGACTGCAGCAGGAGTAACTGGGGAATCGCCTAGACTGTTAACTAGCAAGCATGCTAATATGCTAATGTTAATATGCTAATCACAATTCCCACATAGGCGCAGGGATTTAGCCCGGGCAGTGAGCTATTTAACAAGGGTCAGGTTTCACCTCTGGGACAGGCAGGAATGGTAAATATGGCTGAAGTTAAAGCCATGTGGATTGACATAAACTGTGATGTAAATCTCTTCAGATAAAAAAAAGATTTATAATCTGAAAATATATATTTATGTGCAAATGTCAAGTTGAGTTTACAATATATTACAGTGAATGTATTGCAGAACGTGTAGAGCAGACTGATCTCATGAAGTGGCGTATGTATGACATGCCAATTCGTATGCCATTATTGGCATGTTATCAAGACGCATACTCGCTTTTTATCGTGTTTATCAACGCCGTTTGGCCTCCATTGACTTACATTACCTTGCGATTGCGTGTGAATTTACGCCGTAGCGAGCAGTATGAAAGGGCAAAAATCCGCGCAGGGAGGCTGGTCAAACGCAGGACTTTCACCCAGGAGACCGGGGATCGTGTCCCTGTGTGTCACGTTTCCTTTGTGTCCCGCTTGTCACATTTCCTAAACTCAACCGTCGCTTTCTTCTTTTACTAAAGCCAACCCTGTTCTTCTTTTCCTAAACCCAACCGGTTCTTCTTTTCCTAAACCCAACCCGTCCGCTGTATATGGCGCTCAGAATGCGTATAGATAACACGCCACTTGGCTTTAGAAAGTGGCGTGTATATTTACGCGATAACACACCACTTGGAGAAAGTGGCGTGTATGTTTACGTCCACTGTATACAGACATACACGCGGATAGCTCAAAATGCGTACAGATAACATGCCATTTGGCTTAAGAAAGTGGGCGTGTATGTTTACGCAAAGTCATGATGTCATGTTGAGTGGAGACTTATATTATTGGGTTAAATACAGACTAAGTGATAGATTAATCCATTTTCAGGATAATTCAAAAATGGAATTTGTCAATTCAGGCCTCTTTAGGAAAAATGTTTTGAAGATTGCACTGTATTTGTTGTAACACCATCACTGTGCCTGCTTCTTGTTTAAGGGTCTTTGTTTGTTAATTAAATTGGGAATTTGTTTTTGTGTCCAGTGCACTGCAGCATACATAATTTAATTTTCCATCCATAATAACCCGCAACCCCCGCCCATGCCTGGTGTCATGGCCCTGGAATGGGTTAACTAGACTTGCTTTAGATTCGACTGTAATTAAAGTGGACTGATGGACAATTAGTTTGGTCTAATTTCCAGGACGGCACTGGTCTTATTCTCACCTTTGAACCGCAGTGCTTGACACCAGTCTGACCTCCCTGGCTGAATCTACAGACGGCTATGTCAGGGTCAGCAGGGTGGAGAGGTCTTTCATACTTTGATAGGCTTTGATTTCTCAAAGACTTGTTTGCAGTGATTTGACAGATGTGCATTCAGTGTTTTGTTGTCACTTAAATGTTTAATGCAGCATCAGTGACACGGGTTATGAAACACAACTTGGAAATCAATTTTTTTTAATTTGTGCTGTGTAGGCACACATTTTAGAAGATGGGGAAAAGGAACATTAACCATTTATTTGTATTTCACTGTTTAGAAGCTGAACACATGCCGTTTTGAAACCAAAGACATATAAAAGGAATGGTTCCACAATCATTTTCTTTTTAATTATGCAAAGACTGATTAGATCCTGCAGCTGTGGTGTTAACCTCCAGACTACAGAGGTTAAACCCTTGACTAGAGACTCTGGAGCCAGAAACTTTTCTAAATGAGAGTAGTTCTTTTTTACCACAGAAATAAATTTACTAGATTTGCACGTGCCAACAGTGTGGACAATAGTGTTTATTTAAATTTGCCTTTGATTTCCCAACCACTGGTGTTTAATTATCAAAAAGGTGTTAAGATTCAAAATGCCTCTCGTGATACATGACTTGAATGTGTACAAGTTAAATGCCAAGTGACACCGTTTTGTTAGCAAAGTCAGCCCTTTATCTTCATTACGGAAAATTGACCTATTTGTGTTCCTATTGCATTGGCGCCTCATTAAGGTCTTCATGTCAGCTCATCACCCCCTAAATGTCTCAGGTCTGAAATTAAAGCATAGAGTCCATTCCCTGAAACCCATTGTTACATTTTTAACTACTTTAATTGATCATTTAATTAACATGGAGTACAGAGCTAACCTCTGTTCCAATAGCTTTTGTAACTCAATGCAATTTCTCATTCAGCATTTCTTTAATTTGTCTTTCTGAAAAAATGAAGTGCATCTGTGAGGTTTAATTTCCATATTCTATGACAAATCCATTACAGTTGCTATAAGAAATTGAAACATCTTCTGTCCTTATGTAAATACAGTATATGAAACAAGCCACACAACATACTGTTCCCATACTGTTTCCAAAGCTGCAATTTTAGTTATTAGATTGTTACAAATGTTAATGATATTTGAATGAGATTTTCTCACTTCTGGAAGAGACACCAGAAGTTACGGTTTCACTTTGGCTCACTATGCTTCTAAATTTATTTGAAAGTGTATGCCCTACAAAATACAGGTACATGTTATATAAATATAGTCTCAAATGAAGTGCACTAACATGCTCATTAGATTTAGTTTCATGTCAAATCACCCCAAACAATTTCTTATGGCATCCAAATCATCTCAATTGTCTCAAAACTCAGCTTACCATTGATGCCAATGATATCGTTAATGTATGCATGCACATGTCATCAGATGTTCAGTGTTTACGGTCAGAGCACACGCACACACACAAAGCAAGTCGCCTGGAAACAAATGAGCATTGAACAGCAATTGAGGTAATCAGCTTCCCATTGTTGAAGGCACTCGTTTAAAACTATTTTGAGGAAGACACTTTCAATTAAAAACAGCCCTGGGGAGGTTAAATCTTGTCGAATCTAAAAGAAAATGGGTCTAAAAGTTTAACCATTAAAATTCACGCTAAGAACTCTTATAAGCTGTTCTTGGACATCAAACACACACCAGTAAACGGTAATAATATAAGTAAGTGTATTGTACTCTACAACTCTACTCTACCTGGCCAGAGTCAAAGAGGTTTAAATAGTCCTGGTTCTATATTTAGGTCTGATGTTGAAAGTTGCACAACACAGATTAGATAAGCCTGTAAAATTGAAAGTCACATGAGATAACATGAGCTGTATCATGGAGGACCAGCCTCACAGTTTTTAGCTGTTTGCATCCTGAAAAAATGACAATGTGTTATTCAAGGGAGAGGCAACTACACAAGAAGAAAATCGACACGATCTGTGAAATCCTGACATATGCTGTTACACATAGCACTTATCCCTCACAACGCTGGAATTTATTCACATCAGGTGTGCCTTTTGTCGTATTCTGACATGTGATGTGAAAATGTTGAGATAGGTACACATCTGAGGCCTGTACTACGAAGCGAGATTTGGCGTTAACGAGCTAACTTCAGGTTCAACCCAGGGTTTGCTGTACTACGAAGGTGGATCACTTGTGATCGGGTTCAATCGCCGTGGTAACTTATGCTGAACGCCTAACCTGGTCGGGAGCAGGTTAACTTGGAGATCAGAGATCAACCAGTGTAAAAGCACCGCCTACTGACCAATCAATACTCGATTGATAATCTTCTTAGAAGATCAGGCGGAGCTCGGTGCGCAGAGAGAGAGAGAGGGAGAAAGGGGTGCGCACATAAAAGTTAAAACATTTAGAGACCAACAACCCCGTTAGCATTCCCTGATGTGTATATTTATGAAATATATAGATTGTAATGGGAGGGAATTACATATCGGCTCGGCTTCTTGAGCCGTGTGTTGCCAATGCGCACATCAGTTTGAATTTTGTTTTTATATATTTTATTTGCTCTCACGATGGCTTCCCTCTGCCAGGGTTGCAACTGAAATACTAGGCTAAAGCAATGACAGTTTATGGAAAGGGCACAAGTGTAATTATGGTCAGATCTTGGTCCTGACTGATGGGGAAGTGATATTAATAAGCGTTGTGATTTACGCATCTACAGCGTCGGCTATTTTTTTGCCAGCTTTCCTTCCTGTTTTAGGAAGCAGCGACTGTATTGCGTTTTGCCTGCAAAACCGTGTATGTGTTATTCATATTTATGTAGAATTATAATTTCCTCTTCTTATGTAAAATATGCGGCTGTGGTAGATGTTTGCAATTGGTCGTGCTGCGCAAACACCACCTCTTTTATGTGAACGTGTGCGCCGCTGAATTGGGAAACCCTGGGTTGACTGAACTAGTTGATAACCAGCGTCGTGATACAGCCTATGCGGGACCGCGGGTGTTAGGTTAGGTGAAGCCAGGTAACCGAAAGAAATCCAGGACATGTTGATCTCGCTTCGTAGTA
The DNA here is from genome assembly GCF_031162955.1 of Sander vitreus. Classification (NCBI taxonomy): domain Eukaryota; kingdom Metazoa; phylum Chordata; class Actinopteri; order Perciformes; family Percidae; genus Sander; species Sander vitreus. Next base: position 18,257,208 of record NC_135876.1, read on the forward strand.
CAGACCTCTGGACAACAGAAACAACAGCTCATCTGTTGGCACAATGGGTTAAGTGTACTAGCACTTTGAAATAAAAGAGGATGAAAAATCCCACTTATGGCCTTGATTTACTTGTAGTCAGCAGCTCTCAAGGGCGCAGTCATGTAACAGGATGGATGTGCACCTAGAGGTCAGGCTAGAGAATGTACAGACACAACACAAACACAGACAGATACTTAAAATAGCTAAAATCTTTCATGCGAACATTCAGTTAATTATACTTTTAATTTTTCAGACCAATAGAGATCACTCAAGTCAAAATGCTAAAACTACAAAAATAAATCTGTCAAATTTAAGTTAAGACAGGAATCTGACTTTATGGCATCTGTTTTAATATATAAAAACATTATACCATAGAAATGTATAGTTCTGTGAGACAGCGTATAAAATTCTCTCATATAGACAGATCGCTAAAACAGGGGAGGGCGTTATGCCGGGGGGCAGTTAAGAGATATAGCCACAGAGCTGAGCCCTGAGGGGAACACAATTAATTGGGAGGCAGTTTGGGACAACATTTTCCACTGTTCCAAGAACCTAAATCACCAGTATATCCACTTCAACATATGCCATAGGACATATTGGACTCCTCAGAAGAGATACGTCTCAAAAGCCATTTCCCAGTTCCTATTGTACATTCTGTCAACCTGAACAAACTGGAACTTTCCTACTATGGAAAATCACAGCAGCACAAATATCAGACCTAATGACCTCAGCCCCACAGGAACTAGAGGAGAGTGATTAGGCAAGGTGCAATTTCTGTTTGTTTAGTTTTCCTCAAGACTGCAGAGGGTGGGGGGTGGGAGAGGGTTTTTGTTCTTGTTCAATTTGTGTTTCTCTGTTCTGTGCACCATCTGATATTACCTGACAAATATTGCGGAATTTGTTCTGTATGTCTGAATGATAAATGGTGCTAATAACAATAAAAAATGTATCTTAAAAAAAAAAAAAGAGAGAGAGATATAGCCACCACAGCTAACAGCTAAAACTAAATGTATGCTACTGATTTTTCACTGGAACTAATCTGTAATTCAAAAATATCCACTCTGAATAATCAACATCTTGGCAATTCAGTTTGTTATTCCATATACAGTAACTAAATGAGGCAGTAGTTCAATAATGATGGTAAAAAAAACTTCTAGCTAGCTAGGTTAACTAGTTTAGTCGCAGTTAGCTGCCATTTTAGCTTTTGACTCTAGTAGAATTCATGTTTTGGTCTGATTTAAGCTATCTTTAAATCAGACATCAGACATAAATTGTAGGTTAATCTATTATCAAACTTACAATAGAGTTTGTTATTCCAAGTAAATGAGGCAGTAGCTATATTCAATCATAATTGAGGGGGGGAAATCCAGCTTAACTCTTGCTAACAGTATAGCTTAGCAGTGTAGCAGATACTAACTGCCATCTCAGCTTTTGATGTGCGGAATTCATGCTTTGGTGTGATTAAGATACAATTAAATCACATATTTAAATATATTAAAATGTAGATGAATCTATTATTGATCTAAATCTTGTTCATTCAGTTTTTTATTCCACATAACTGAAAAAGTAGCTAAATTCTGTAATAATAAAAAGAAAAGAAAAAAAAACTCTTGCTAACGGTAACTAGCTTAGCAGAGTAGCAGTTACTAAATCTCAGCTTTTAATTTTTAATTTAATGTGATTTGGTGTGATTAAGTGACCTCATATTTTAATGCATTCAATTGTAGATTAATTTGTCATTGATTTAAATATAGCCTACTATATTAATATTAGACAGACGACACTAACATAACAGACACATTTAACCCCTATAACTATGGACTGTGCAGTAAATAATAAAAAAAAACTAGTTCAAATTGACAGGAAAAGTTGTTGTTTGGGACTGTTTTTCCCCCTCAAGACTGTCCAAAGGCAGTACCTGCATTTGTTTAGGTCTTATGTAGATTCTAATGCAGTTATGCATGTTCTTAATCAGTCTAAACAGACAGAAAACTTTAAGGCATTACGACCTCTCTCCGTTACGAAGTTTTCCGGCCATCCTGAAAACTTCAAACACTTTCTCTCAAAATATATCTTCTATAGTACTGCTTTCTGCCTTTGTGGATCAGTATATTCTTCCATCTGACCCACTATAGTTGTGGATGTGGCCCTTGCGTGTTCAGTTTAAACAGCAGGGCTTAGATCCTATATGAGTTCTGAGAAGCAGCTTCTGTGTGCGGACTGACAGCTGATTGCGCTATGGTTTAATCTTGTTAGGGATTTTCAAAAGTGCTGCGTCCACTCAGATCTGGAGATAGGAGCGCCGTGCAGCCTTTGTGTGCAAAATTTCAACGCTCCCAAAAAGGGGGACAAAGGGCCCCCCTGGTGATGTCATTCTGCTGTCAGCAAGCAGGGCCTCGCTGCAGGAGAGGGGCCAGGACAGGACTGTGACCATCGCTCCCACCCTCACCCTAACCCCCACTGAACCCATGTGCCAATCCCTGGTGTGAAGTTCAAGACACAAATCTGAGTTGAACAGACAACAATTCTAAATATTTCTAACCTTAAATAGCCTAAATCCTACAAATGATGCATATGTGTCATGTTTCTTATGATACATGTCGCTGCAGCAAACTTCTTATCATGTTTAATTACTATCGATGTCATGAAAGTGCAGCTGCCCATATTAATCAGTGTCTTGTCCGCACACAACTGAATGTGGATCCTCTTGCTGCAGGAAACTTGTGTGGTTTAATAATACCTACATCGCATGCGGGTGACCAATTGTGTGTTGCCTGTTCAGACAACAATCCTATGTTACGGTACCCAAACAACACCCAATTAAATAATTTTTTCATTACAAACATGATTTCCAAACATATTGTTTATTATTAATTTATTCTGTTATTAATCACTGTAATTTAAATGGGGGTTCAATGTGCTTTAAATAGATGTAATGTAGTAATTGAGTTTTATATGTAATTAGTACACAACTCCTGTTATGCGATGTAACACACCTGTACTACATTGCTTACCTGTTACTGACCTTTGACTGTACTTAACCTAAGTGACATGTGACCCAAATTGAGTTTTGGCCTCTTGGCACTTTTGTGTCTTTTCAACTTGCAATGTGAGTTGTGTGAATAATTGTTGAGCCAGCTCCACATTCCACAAAAACAGCTTCATAAATCTCAGCTGTTTGTCTCAGAGAGTGTGTGTGCGTGTGAACATAGACAGATGTGTCCTAACTTAGCAAAGTGCACTGCACAGCGACTTCTCTTTCCAAGAAACTGTACGTCGCTGACTTCTCCCCATTTTTAGAGGGTGAATCTGGAGACGGTCTTTTGGCTTATGTTACAGTACATAACACATGCACGCACACACACACACACACACACACACACACACACACACAGTGACAAATATACAGGGATGAGCTTATGCCACATACAAGCAGACATCTTACACCTGGTTTCATATGTACGGTAGCCCACACATCCAAGTGTTTATGAGTATTTATGGGCAGGAGTCATGTATGTTCATCAGAAGTGCCACCCTCTCCACACACACCCATGAGCCACACATACTATTTCTGTGTCAGCCCCCGCGGTGTCCCATGTAAGTAAGAGTCTTTCGCCACAACTTTAAATCATTTGCGTGGCTGTTACATCAGCAGGTCTCACCGAGCAGGAGAGACTTTCACACAGAAAGGGACAAGCAGCCACAGCCATTGATGTGAAAATATTGAGTTGGACGGATGAAAGACAAACATCCCTTGGGGCCACAGGGCATGAGTTGTGAATGACTCTGGTATGTTCAACAGGCAGCCTCTTCCTATACAGATCAACAAGGTATAGAGAAGCTTTAACCCACTGTGCCAGACTGTTCATTGAGTTTGTGTGGCCAGATAAAACTCTTTTTAATGATTGAAAATCATCATTTAGTGTTGATTTGGTCAAGTTCCTTGCTGATGCATTATTTAATCTGTTAGAAATATTACGTTCTTTCACAAATAAGCCCTTAGACTAGGTATTATTCAATACTTGATCATGCATCAGTATTTTAAAGGTCCAGTCACACCACCATTTAAAAAAAGTAAAACATGACTACATATAATTCATTTTAAAGTAAATCCGCACATTGAGTTCAATAGTATTGATTTTTGACCTACAAATTCCCGCCATTGACCAATACCATGGTGGAACCGGGTTTCGGTACCCAACCCTACCGTCTTCACAGTGCTGACTTTTGAGCTATTGTAGCTTATTAGCTTTGTTGTACCTTATTTATCTAATCATGCTCTGTCCGAGTATGAACTGAAAGAGATAGATAGATAGATAGATAGATAGATAGATAGATAGATAGATAGATAGATAGATAGATAGATAGATAGATAGATAGCTATGTCTGCTAGCCACCAAGCAACACTTAGATGCTAACTGACAGTTCTTTCCTCACTCTTAAATAACTGTAAAAATTATATACAATAATGAGAATGTTATGATATCTATTAGTCAGACAAGAAAGCAACTCTACAGAAATGTTGTTTAATGGCTGAAGTAAAAAAAAAGTGTGTGCATACTTGTACCCTAAAAGAGTAATTTAATTATGTAAAAGTATTCTTTGTTCAAACACATGGTTAACCAGAAAGGAAGTCTGGCCAGATCATGATACTTCAGAGCGGAGCCATCCTTCTCATGGAAACTTCCTCTGTTTGAGCTCGCAGAAAGCTAAAAAGGCTGCCGTGGTGACGTGGGCGAACAGACAGACGCTTTGACCACCTGGAATGGAGTGTTGGTGGATGACCTCATGGCAGCTCTCGGAGAGGAAGCCATGTGAAATCCATTGACGGCAGAAAAAGGCTGGCCTGGCACACGTTCCTGAAACTAAGAAGTAAGAGAAGAGGGTGTCAAAGCCTCCCATTCTGATCATTACTGAAGCAGCCGAGATGAAGCATCTTCTCAGGTTAAGCATAACAGGGAAGTGGTGGGTCTGTGGTGGGTGTTTGCATATAGAGCACCGGCTTAAATGTGGAGGTGTACAAGGTGCAATTTACTCTCTTATAGAACTTTTTCCCATGAAGATTAGCATGGTTTTCAATGAAAAACTATGATATCTTTGGGCATCTGGACTGAATGATGATAGCAGTTCAACTAAAGGCCTTTATTGACTGCAAAGGGACTGATGTATTGAGTCAAGCATAATTCAGAGGCTTCTGTTTGCAATAAGTGCCTTTTCATTTATATGAGAAACGAGGGGCTTTTGAAGTGGGAAAAAAACACCACCTCTGCAATGCATTCATTAAAAAAGTTATTATACTTTCCTCTGAAAGTTCATCATCCGGGTACTGAATCTAGGCAATTTTAAGCAGGACCCCTGCACTGCACGTTTACCCTCTACAAAGAGCTTCAATAAGGACAAAGCACACATTTCCTATAAATACCTGCATTTGGCCAGTTAATGATGCCTGCACAAATGGCCCCCAACCAAACTAAATATCCTCGATTGCTGGTTAATTTATTGGAGACAAGCACCATACTGAGATCAAACGAGTCACTCTTGCTGGTAGCACCTTCATTGCAATGAATTTACTGACCCCACAACCTCCTGCATATTTCTATAAGGGGCATGAGAGGCCGGAAAAGAGTAGCCCTGAGGAAAAACAAAAAGGGGTTAGCTCACATGCGGTTTGGGTTTGTATGATGTTTGTGTTGCCCAATAAATCAGCTAGTTAGTACATTTTCTCTACACACACAGTAGCTGAGAAAATAACAGCCAGATATCCTAAACAAGAAGTAGCTGCAGGGAAAGAGACACAAGGTAAATTTACAGCGTCATGGTTGTAGTCTGTCCTTGGTAAACATGTTACACTCCAAGGATGCAATCCTGAAATATTTCTTCCTGAGATAAATACAACATGCATGCACATGCACACACTCTTACACATTTCTAAGCACGTCCTGCTTGGCTCATTTTACTGGCATTATCCGTGAGTCAAGGTGAGGCTTGAGTTTCATTATGAGACAGCTCTAATGACCAGGGTAAGGGCTTGGAATTCCCACAACTTGAACATATAAGGAGGATTTAGTTTGGCTCTTTTGTTCCTGACATGAAACGGCACATTGTTAACCATGGCCTGAAGGCAGAGTGGCCAGAGTGCACTACAACAGGTTAGGATCCCTGACTACAGCTTGTGCAGTAGGTTTTTTTCATTGTTGAACCAGCATACCAACAGATAAAACATTTCAACACGGGAAAATATGCTGTGCTGAGATGCTGTGACTGAAGTGACCATCAGATTTACTCTCCTTGGACCACTGGTGTTTCATATTTCATGCTACATTTGTGTTGACTTATTGCAAAACTTGTGTTTAACTTCATCCACAATAACTGTCAATTTTTTTTTTTTACAGTAACAAGATTTATAGCCAACTAGCCTAGTTTATAAAACACAGAGTGAAGTGCGAGAACATCCAAAAAACCAATAATCGATCAAAAAACTAACTGAAGGTAGAAGTCCGACAAAAGATCTGCACACTGTACTGATTGCTTTGAATACATTTACTTGCATTCGATCTGTTAGATACCTTTGTCAAGTCAACACCATAGAGCTGAAAAAATAAAGTATAGAAACAAAAACATACCAGTCAGGTGGTTGCGAAATATATGATTAAGTAAATCTCCTCCCAGACTGGACCAATTAGAGCAGTGCTGGGAACACCGTCTGATCGGACAAAATATGACAATACTTAAACATAAACTGAGAGATATACTGTATAAAAAAAGATATAGCGAGAAAAATTTAGATAAAATACTAAACGTGTTGAATTACAAAATTAAAGCAAAATACAATATATGGCTCACATAAGTTTACATTACACTTTTTTTTACTTTTATAGTGACCTGCTAGTTTGTACTTCTTTTTGCCTTTTAAATTCTTTTTTGGGAAAGTAGTGAAGGCTATTATCTATTCTTTCTTTTTTACTATTTCTTCTATGTTGTAGTTTCTGTAATACTTGCTTCCTTAGGATATTTTATGTGATTAGGGGCCGAGCTGCGAAGCTGCGTGGACCCTATTGTTTTTGCCTGTATTATATTCTTCTTCTTCCTAAGAAATCCATGTTCCAATGCACGCAAACTTTGCACACGAATACAGTCCTATGCAAAATGCAATCAGTGTGATTTGTGTGCTAATTGTCCTGATGGTGGTGCTACAACAGCCATTTAAAATTCATAACAAATCAGCCATACATGCTACAACGTCGCAACTTACTGTAGCCCCAGTAGAGCAGAAACTGTACTCTGCTTTTACCTTTTGTCGATTTTGATGTCCATAACTCTACTTTTTGCATCTTTTTACTTCTCCTCCCATATTTTTGTTTCAATTGACACCAAATTTGGGCTAGTTCATCTTCAGACTTTGATATATAAAAAATCTAGCCCACAGTGCATTAAAACATTTTTCTGCATACAGTAAACAATTACTGCAATTTCTTCCAAACTTAATATTTGATGTTCATGGAAAAAATTCACAACATCCGAAGATCATTGTAGATTTGGTATGCAAAATTTCAGAATTTTATCTCAAAAAGTGAATTTAAATTGTTTTTTTAAATGTGTCCTCATCTATGCATTGCAGTCAATTGAAACTATAGCATCTTTAAACATCAGTTTGGCATTTATTGATCCTTGTGAAAATAAATTACAGGCATCTCTATGTTGTCTTAACCAAATACACAAATTCTCAGAATTTTCTAATAAGAAATAATTTTTTTACAGTAGCTTAAAATTCTGCATTTACATGCAAGCCTGCTCCTTGTCTACAAGGCGTTGCGATACCACTTGTGACATCACCCAGATAATAGCTACCTAAATCAGAAACTGTCTACGGCCTCAATCGTTCTGAGTTCCAGCACCTGGTGTTGCAAGGTGATCATACATGCATCTAATCATGCATAGGGCTGTGGACAACTGCCCTGCATATTTTAAATGTGTGTCTGCATTAACACACCTGATTCTGATTAACAATCAGTCCAGTTGCCGTTTAGGAAAATCATGTTATTGAAGCAACCCAGGCTGACTCAATAAAATATACCCTCAATAGCTATAAGAGTCATTACGTGGACAATAGCTCTCTGAGATCAGCATTTTCCTTAGGAACGGAAGATTGTGAGTTCAAAACTCAATGGTCACAATGTCACATCTTCTCAAAATCAGCCATTGTGCTTTGGACACCATCCCTGCAAGTTTCAAACGCTCGGCCCCGACCATCGCTGCGGAGCAGCTATAGTTTATGTTTTGTATTTTACTGACTTTTTGTGATGAAGTTGATTCAACATCATTCATTGTTAAAATAATATTTTCTACATTTATTTTCTATTTGTTCATTATAAGTATGACTTTTCTTTATCAGACAACCAGCACTGCTCTGATGAGTTCAGTCTAGAAGTAGACTGACAATCATACATATCAAAACAAACTGAGTGATGGGTGTTTATGTTATTAGGAGCTGTTTGTACAGTGTGCAGATCTTTTGTTTGACCCCTGCCTGATTTATAAAATACAAAAAATACGCTTTGTGGCCTCCGGTCTTTTCTCAGTGTCAATAAAGGCAAACTATCATGTGGACTGTCCACTCAATAGTTTAAAGAAAAACACTAAAAGCTTCCTTCTGTATAGCAACGGCCACGTGTTTATCTGCAGTTATTTGATGTGGGTAAATGTGTCAGGGTCACAGTCAGGAGGTCTCCACCCTGCTAGCAATGGACCCCATTGTTCATGGAGGACCCCTCTCTGTGTTATTGAGACATGCTAGTCATCTCCATTATGAAGTGTAATTAGGTTGTTGTGCTTATTAACTCCTATTATCAGAGGAGCCCTGAGATGTCTACATGTGGCTGGTGGTACGAGCTGGATTCACAGATGGCTGTAAATTCATGTTGGTATCTTGTTCCAAGACTGGCAGGAAGAAACAGACAGACGCACATTTTCTATCATTTTAAGACCTTTTATTCCTCCTTAAAGGACCATACCTGTGGTTTTTCTTGTTTTAGCCCATTAACTACAAAATACATTTAGCCCTAATGGTTATATTATTACCACCTAAACCAAAGTATAGTGTAAGTTTACAAATTAATTGGTTTCCATTTAAGTATAATTTGACAATAAATGTTCTTGAAACTTGGTATTCCATCACATTTCATATTTAGTGCATATTCTTTGTCAAATTTACATTATTGAGATGGAGACCATTTTATTTCTCCATGATGGTGCATTCAAGGACACTCTTGATCCCTAGCTCTGCGTTCATGAACTTTTTTTGTTGGAAGATGACACAAAGGTAAATAAATAAGCAAGGATTCAGAGAATTATTTAAGAATTATGTGAGGTTTGTATGTGAGCTTCTTGCAATAAAAGAGTTTCTCTTATTCAAAGGGTTACTCCAGTGATTTGGTCCTGCACTTCCATAACATTAGGTGACTTGCAAGAAACATTTAAAGCAAAAAATAGTCCAAATTGATGCAGCAGAGGTCTTTAACCCTCCTGTTGTTCTCGGGTCAAACCCTTTTCAAAGTTTTCTATATCAGAAATATTTCTTTCTTTCAACAAAATTGCCCAAAAATAAAAAAGATGGTTCAACGCAGCGCTCTTCGCAATTAAAATGTTTTAAAAAACGTCAAAGAATGTTGACTAAAAGGACATAAAAGTGACAAAAGCGCCAAAAACATTGAAAAAAGCGACTAAAGGCATTGAAAGCCTAGAAAACAGCAGAATAAAGCTTTGAAAAAAACGTCAAGGCAATGTTTTAAAAAGCGACAAAAACATTTAAAAAATTGAAAATCAAAAGTGTTGATTTTCAGTTTTGACCCGGGAGGACAACACGAAGGTTAAGTCCTACAGTAAGTGTGAGCTAATAGGTGTCTGATAAGTTGTCATTAGACACTTTCTGCCTGGGTCAAATGGTTTGTAATGCAGGCTTCTTGTTAAAGGAATGTAAAGTGTAAAGATGATAAAAAATGTTCACCAAAACATTTTCCAGCAAGTTTTAGTCAAGTCTTGTTGGACCGTTAACCAACATCTTCCTGAAAGGTAGGAAATAGAGTACAGTACATCTGAAAATGTATGGTATACTTTGCAAAATGTTCATGTTAATGTTGAGTACAGGCAATCTGTAGTTAATGGGCTAAAACAGAAAACCATCGGTTTGATCAAATTTTGTTAAAATAGGTCACACATTAAACAGCAAGTTAAATGTAGACACCTGGAAATCAAGTAAAGCAGACCATTTTAACTCTTATTTTGTAAGTAAAGTTGAAGTGAATAACCGTGGTTTATGGTGCAGCAATGATGTGGCGAGATGCTGTTGAGCTTGTATTCTGCTACATTAGACTAATAATAGGAACCCTTCATTTCCTGCTGGGATAATTAGCCTTAGTACTGAATGTCCCCTGGTGTCACTTGTCTGAACCCTGGTGGTCCAAACATCCTAACATCTGGCCGACTTCCACTGAGTTCAGGTTGTAGTTTCTTTATGGTCCTCCATCTAATTAAAGCGAAACATTAAGAATAACAGGGGAAGTGGAGGTTATAGATCAAGCTGTGTGTGTCTGCCTCTGGTTCTTTCTTTTAAAAACTAGGCCGACTGATGCTACAAAATGTCAAACTTTCAAAGGTGATTGCTGTGTCCCTGGTCCTATCTTGACAACGATTATCACGGTGATCAGAACAACACAACGTCCCAAACAATCTATAACACAAAAGCACTGGTGGTTCTAGTGAGAGGGCCAAGGGTGACCCGGCCCCCCGTAATATTAGGCCTCGACCCTCCTCTGGCCCCCCTATGTGGCAAATATTTTCATAGATTTTTAACCCCACCTTTATCAACAAAAAAGTGGTATTATTATTTGCAGTGATAAATAAAATGTAGGTTAACACTCAATTAATATTCTTGTGTTTATTGTTTATGTGTATCGTTAGTCTTTTGTAGAACCAAACCTATGGGGTTGGTGAGATGTAACACTTGTGCTTAATATATTTGGTACCCCTAAAATCCCATGTGGCCCCAGCCTGGCGCTTCCATTTGAAATGGTCTGGAACCGCCACTGCACACAAGTACATTGGAAACAAGATTGCAAAAAGGACTGAAAAATACAGATAGAACAGATCAAATTCAGTTGTTCAGTTTTCCTTGGAAAAGTTGGAATGTTAAGCCCCGCCCCATAGTTACTGTTGCTACGCCAGATTACAATGATAGCAGTGGGAGATCTACATTTCAAAATTCTTTGATATATTTAAAACAATGGGTCCTTGATTTCAGACAGGTTGACAAAAGCAGCTTCTCATTTCTAGCCGCCGACCGACTAACAAAACACATTCGCACTCCCAACTTGTCAAATACTGACCCTGGGTCAGGACCCCTTGGCGTTACTTTTTGATGCTCTGGGTGTCCCTTTGGTTTCATTTTTAAACCTGCAGGGTAACACCACTTAGGTTAGGAAAAGATCGTGGGTGGAGTTAAAAGATGTACGTTTAAGTGACACACGGGATATGAATGGGAACCCCGTACTTCTGGGTCCAGCAATGTTCTTGCATGCGTGTGGAGCTAATTAATCCTAGTATTTTAAGTATGAAAATGTAAGATCATTCTAACATAAACGTTTGGCTACTTAACATACAAATTTACAGACAAATATAACACAAGTTAGTGTTGCTTTTTAACCTTACAACATAAAAAGCTTTTAGGATGAAGACAAAGTGTGTTTGGCATACATACATTAACGCAAAATGCTATTTCAGGTTGCGAGATTGGCTGGAATGTTACCTGAAAGAGCAGGAGCTGCCATAATGTTGCCCTAACGCTGTCCAAGTATCACTCTTGCAGTACTACAGGGCCATGGTTCATTTCATGTAGAGAAATCCAAAGCTTGACGGTTGCTTAGATTTGATTGGACAATTGCTCTCCAGAATAGGAGTTCAGCAAATCGTTAATTACATTGACTTTAAAAAAAAAAAAAAAATTATGGAGGGTTTTTGATATTTACAGTCAATTTTCTTTGGTATAACGTTAGAAGAAGTAAGATGTAGAAGCTGGCCGACAGGTAATACTACAACAGGCTCAAAGGCCAAACTAAACCTTGGATTATTACACTTATTTACACACAACGTGCACCACTGGAAAGCCTTTTAAGTGGCAGGAATACATAATGACATAAAGACATAGCATTCCCTCTGGCAGTGTGGTATTGTAATTGTTTTCAGGTTTAAATGGTCATGTCAGTATTGAACTGAAAATATTTGGTTAATGTGTGTGGAGAACTTGATAATTTCCACACTTTTGAACTTGATTTGCTCACCATGTATTTAGAAGAAGCAAACATTAATGCCTTAACGTTGGCTGATTTGCTTAATTAGCATTTTAAATTAACCAAGTAATAGCTGTAGCTAATGGAATCCATAGCCTGACTCCTCATTAACATACTTAAAACATTTATTTTCTTTGTAGGGGGGCTTATGTACTGTTTCAAGAAAATCTACATATATACGTGTTTTACTATTATCTGTGACAGTGCTTGTTCATTAAGATGGGGTCAGATATAACATTGCATTCATATGTGTGTGCTTAGTATTCACTTGTCTTGTGTGTGATTAAGTGCATTTATATCCACCTATTGTTATGTGCGTTTTCAATTTATGCATAAAAAAGGGGGAACTTACTTTAAGCTATAGTGCGTAGTTTCTGTCGCCCCCCCCCATAAGGAATTTTAAGTAATGACAACACTGTCGGCGACCTCCATAATGCCATAACAAATGTTGTTCAGTCACTATATTTGTCTGAAAATGTACTTTTCATTTGATCACAGCACTGTATTACCAAAGGACATGTCAGCAGTTGGAAAGTTTAAGGTTGGTCTCCCTCCAGTCCTCACTGTGGATGACATCAGACAGCATCGTCATGTGCCAAATTCACACCTGTAGGACACGGTATGCTTCACTTTTGTGTCGCTCTTATTGACTCGGTGACCTCCATAGAATCCAGGGCCTGATCTTAGTGGAATCTGAGGAATGAGGAGCTGGTTGGCAGGTGAGGAGATGAACAGGAGTGGACGCATGAATCCTGAATACGAGGCGGCACTCCGTCCTCTCTGGCATCAAGGCCAACCCCTCAAATGGGAATGTGCAACCATATCACACCCTGCAAGGAAAGAGCAACCTGAGACGTTCTCCATATAGACCACTGTAATCAAGGATGTTTTTATCTATTTATTTAACCAGGAACAAATCTACGTATATACAGTAGCAAAATGCAGATAAAATGGGAAGAAAAAGTAAGTGTAGATACCATGACAACAAAAAAACTGTACAACTGCTGCAGCTTATTTGAACTGGCACAGGCATCAAGTCAGTACTGATTATTACAGTGAGTTGAAGTAACACAACAATAAGAGTTATCTTATATTTACAGAGAAGATTCAAAGAAGCAGACAACATCAGCTATCGGTGAACACCAGATCAAAACCAGTCGCAGATTTGACTGGGAACAGGTCAAAGGTCATTGACCAAGAGTTAGTGGATGGCCCTAAAAAGATTAAGGAGGCCATTCAAGTATGTGATCTTTCTCTATACACAACCACGGTTGTTAGGTTTGTGGATTCATGCAGGAGACCAGACTTCACAACCTGTCATAGACCTACAATTAACAACTGTATTTTCCATAACCGTTTTTAGAAAATGGCCCTAAAATCGGTTTCGAGGGGCATTTACATAGTTGCTATGCTCACTCAAACAAACTTTTACCTAAAAAACAACTTGGTTATGTGAAGAAAATCCTCATGGACCTATTTCTCTATCCATGCTGGTATCCAGCCAAGCGCAATGATAAAGGTGGCGTCAAAAGGCAAGTGAATGGCGACGAATTGATAATTTGCATCTGCCTATTATTATCTGGAGATATACATCACTGCCCGGGCCCGATGCAGGAATTTGGACCAAGGAATACGATGTGAAGTAGGCCCTCAGCATGTGCGCTGTTTTGCCCTAGACATCCAAACGCTGGGGACAAACTCCTATCCATGAGTGTCGCTGAAGGGAGTGGAAGTGTGCGTGGAGGCGCTGGGAGAAGTGGTGGAGATCCGGAGCTGGGAGACGTGACAGTTATCCGGGAGCGTGGTGCAGAGCAGGCCAGGAGATTGGATCCACAGGCCCCTGTGGAACAGGCACTCTTGGAAGAGCTGGAGGGTGTCTACAAAGAGATATCGAATGTGGATTCTTTCATGTCGGCGAGAGGATTACGCCTGCTTCATCTCAACGTCAGAAGCCTTCTCCCGAAAATCACAGAGATCCGACACCTCAGCAAAAGCAGAAAGGTGGGAATATTTTGTTTCACCGAGACATGGCTGGATGACTCCATTACGGACACTGAAATTGAATTGGAGAATTATTTGGTAATTAGGAGGGATCGAAACCGCAAAGGTGGAGCGGTGTGTATATATGTAAGAGCGGACATTGGTTTTAATCATAGAATGGACTTAAATAGTGAGCAGGTTGAAGCGATTTGGTTAGATATTTTGCTACCGAAGAGTAAGCCCATACTAATTTACGCGTGTTACAGACTGCCTGATCAAACACAGTTTTATGAACTTTTAGAGGATGTTTGCTCAAATTGCATGGACTTGGTTAAATCTGAAGTTATCATGTTGGGGGATTTCAACACTGATTTTCAGAAAAGTGATGTTTCTGGGTATAAAGCATTGATGAATTTCTGTCGCTCCTATAGTTTACATCAGCTGATTAATGAACCTACACGTGTGTGCTCTACCACCCAAACCACGATTGACCTTGTCCTAGTGTCAGACAAATCTAGGATAACAGAAAGTGGGGTTATAAAATATGGGTTGAGTGACCATTCTACTATTTTCTGTACTAGAAAGATCAAGCAAGCAGTGCTCAACTGTCATACTTCTATAAAAACCCTGTCACTGAAAAAGTATAGCAAAGAAGCGCTGAATGGCTGTTTAAATAAAATGAACTGGTCTACAGTTTTACAATGTAGTGATGTGGACAGAGCTTGGTGCTTATTTAAAAGTATGTTTTTAGAAGCTGTAGATAAAATAGCCCCATATAAAGAAATTACAATAAAGCAGAGAACAGAACCCTGGGTAAATGATGACATCCTTGAGGCAATTAGGATAAGAAATAGGAAGTATGGTAAATTCAGAGAAAACAAGGATGAGCAGAGTTGGGCTGATTATAAAAAGGCAAGAAATGAAGTTAACAGATTAGTGGTCAATACTAAAAAGGCATATTTCAATGAAAAAATTGCTGAATACAGAAATGACTCAGGAAAGTTATGGAAATCCCTTAAGCAACTTGGCTACAGTAAAAGGCTAAAAACAAAAAACACTAATATCACTCTAGATCTTGGCAACAATATTACATCAGAGAAAGAGATAGTGGCAGATGGCTTTAATAAGTATTTCTCATCTGTTGCCAGGAAGCTTGTGGAAAAGTTACCTGGCCAGACTGGTCAATATGGTGAAAGTCATGTGCAGGACTTTTACTCTCAGTTAGGTGTCCAGGCGGGGAGTTTCTTTTTTGAACAGATTGATAATTACTTAAAATCACAAAACCTACTTTATGAGTTCCAGTCTGGCTTTCGTAAATCACACTCTACGGATTCCTGTTTACTGTTTCTAACTGACTATATAAAAAAGGAGGGGGATAATGGAAACTTCTGTGGCATGGTCATGGTCATCATGGACTTACAAAAAGGCTTTGATACAGTTGACCATTGTGTTTTAATGTATAAATTGAAAACCATGAATTTTAGTGAATTAGCACAGAAATGGGTGGGCTCTTATCTGGAGAATAGAACGCAAGTAGTGGACATTGGGGGGAAAATGTCTCAACCAAAAGGCATGGACTGTGGGGTACCTCAAGGGAGCATTTTGGGTCCACTTTTCTTTCTGCTATATATAAATGACTTAAAGTCTGCTTGTTCATGCAGTCTTTTTTTATATGCAGATGATTCTGCGCTGGTTGTTTCTCACAAGGATAAAAATATGATTGAAAGCACACTTAGCGCAGAACTTCTAAATGTTAGCATGTGGATGGCTGATAACAGATTATCACTTCATTTGGGGAAAACTGAATCTATATTGTTTGGAACAAAGATAAAGTTAAAGAAAGCCTCAGGTTTTAAGCTATCTAGCTGGAGATCTTGTAATTACTGCCAAGGAATCAATCAGTTACCTTGGATGTATGTTAGATTGCAACTTATCTGGAGTAGGTCAGGCCCAAAAGGTAATCACCAAAGTAAATCAGAGAGTCCGCTTTTTGGCCAGAATATCAAAGTTGTTGGATGAAAAAACAAAGCTAATTCTGGCAGGAGCTTTAATTCAGCCTTATTTTGATAATGCGTGTGGCTCATGGTACAATGGTGTCACAGGGAACCTGAAACATAGGCTTCAGACATCTCAAAATAAATTAATAAGGATTATTTTAGACCTTCCAATTAGAACTCATCTGGAATCGTCCCACTTTGAAAGGGTGGGATGGTTGAAAGTGGAGGATCGAGTGTCTCAGATGCAGCTGGGGATGGTACATAAAATTGTTAATGGAGATGTTCCCAAATATTTTAGGAATTATTTTAATAGAGTAAACGAAGTTCACAGGTACTCCACTGGAGTAGCCCAACAGATTTTGTACCCCCCAGATTTAACACTAATTTGGGCAAACAGTCTTTTCTTTATGCTGGAACTACCCTTTGGAACCGTTTAACTGGTACACTCAAGACAGTTAGAAGCATAGGCAGTTTTAAACAGAAAGTATGGCTTAGGTGCCAATCATAGTCATTATCATATCATAGTCTATTTTTATTGTTAATTTTTCTATATAATGTGGATGAATTTGTTTAATGTATGATGAATGACTGATGTGTGATTTGCTGCCACTTGTCCCCTCCCCCTTCCCTTATAGGGACCACAATGGAAATAAGTCTTTGGGCTTTATTGTGTCATCCCTGACTATTTATGTATTTTTAATGTATGACACATGTACTGTTTCATATTTTTATATTTAAGTGGTCAAATAAAATCAATCAATCAACCATGATCTTTCCCGAACTTTAACCAAGATGCCTAACCCTAACCATAATTTGTTCTTTTGTCATAGCCACAATGTTTTCATAACCGTACAATAGTAAAGATATTGCAGAAAGAAAGAGTAAGTTACAAACGGATTTGGACATGAAGAAAGACATTTTAATGATTATTGTTGGTCAAGTTTCAATTTGCTGAAGAAGTCTGGGAGATTCCGTCGAAAGATCCAGCAAAAAACTTGTATATTAACCTAGAGTTTCAAATATTTTATCACAGATATGTTTCCAAGGACAACAATGAACTTCCAGCTTCCATTCATCCACACTTTTTTTTACTCTTGCTTTTCAAATATTAAAATTATTGTGCTTAAAAAGTGCTATATAAATAAAATGACCTTGTCTTATATGTCCAAAATGTTAAAACTGATTGCACCTCTAATTTTAGCTCAACCATGATATGTTTGTAAGCTTATCCAACAGCTTTTAGAACAGGTTTCCCAACCTATTAAAACGTATTCATCCAGCAAATTCTAAAAACCTGAGAACCCCCCTCCCCCACAAAGTAGCATCATGATCATTTCAAAAGACCACAACAACAGGCGCGGAGCTGTGGGCGGGCCTGGACGGGCACCGCCCAATCAGAAATTCACAACAAATAAAATACTACTCTGTATAGTTAAACATGGATATTAGTACTGTATGTGGTGTATTTTATCTATAACATGTTAAAAACAGTAACATTATAAGTAAGCCTGATAACTATTTAAAAAGTTAAGTGTGTTGGTGTTTTCATTGGTCAATGTAACATCAATGTAGCACTATTAAATCTGGCACGAACAACGATAACGTTCGCTAGAAGTGTCATGGTATCTTGTTTTTGCTTTAATATGGCTAAACAAGTTGCACTCACTCATTTTTGCTGAGGCTCAGCACACAGAAAGTGGACATAGTAGCCTACCTGGAGTGAATGTTTGCAGCTGGTTGTGTGTAAACTCTCACTGTGTGCGGGTGAAGGCTGTGTTTCTCCCCGCAGGTCAGAAAGCTCTGGCAGCTTTCTGTCGGTTTAAACCAGTCCAGAAGAAGATGCACAAACGGAGGCGAAGTTATGTTTTCCTAGGAGGGCGAAGCCATGTCCCGCCCTACCCTGCCTCTGATTGGCTTACTCTGGTATTCTCACCCGAATTTTAACCAATCTCCTTCTTCATGCCTAAACCTAACCAATCCAACAAACGAAGGCAGCGGGTACCAGCCAATCAGAGGTGGATAAGGGCGGGATATTTCTTCGCCATCCTAGAAACGCAAATTCGCCAATATCAGAGCACTTTATGGTCCTCTTCTGCTCAAATGCGTCCAATGTTCAACATAAAGAAACACATTTCTACAGGGACAAGAAAACAATGCATGAGATAATTGGTTAAGGTCAAAACTATGACCTAGTATGTTGAAAATAGTAGATATTTTGTTGATATGTTGGCTTATTTAGCCTAGTCAAAAATATGAGATAGTTAATCATAATTGGAAGTTGAACGAGCAGTATCTTGAACAATGAAAATTATAATCCATCTATAATGAATTACCTTTTTCTGCTTTAAGCCCTGTGAAAACTGTTTCATCAGGCAACTCAAGACTGCTGCTCTAGTATCATTTCCTGGATTCGGGAACTATGTGGATGATTCGGGACAACTGCCTAGATTTAGGCCCACCTCAACTTAATCCAGGCCCACCCATCTGTCACGTTCTGCATCCGCCACTGCACAACAATATTTACTTTCTCTTTTCTAAACTTTATTGCACTCGTCATATTATCTCTGTGTCTCATTTGGTTCTTCTGCAGGATAAAACAAACATCTAGAATTTGTGAATACCCAATATTATGTTTAAACTGAATGAGCTTCTCGATGGGATTTAAGGTAGCTACTCAGTGTTTCATTTCTGTGTGCTGCCTTGGGAAAGGTCCCTGTTGGCTGACAGAAGGAGATTGATTGCAACATACATGCAAACCACCAGGGTACTGCACCGTCTGATGGAAACACCGTTTAGTGTGGTACATGTCAAGGTTAAAAGGCTTCTGCCACAGTGGGAGTGGCACTAGACAATAAGCCTCTGCAGTGTCTCTAACAAGACAACAAAGAGACAGACGCTGTCTCTTGACATTGTTGATCAGTCATTTACTGAGAATCACCCCAGAGGTTCGAACCATGAATGTAAACAGAATTTCAACACCCACCATAGCTTTCGTTGAACAGTTTATACTCCTGATATTATTTAACAGAAGACACAATACAATTTAAAATGCTGTTATGTGATGAAAGAGAAGTTCATCTGTAATCTTCCTATTCCTATACATGTAGTGACACAAGAAGGGAGGATTTTATTTTCTTGTGCTGAAAATATCCAAAAAGATAGCATACTGGATTTTAGTGCCTGAGGATGAGAGTGGTCCAGAAGGGGTAAAAAGTCTTTATTGCCGTGGGGCCCGTTTCACGAAGGAGGTTTAACAAACTCTGAGTCTAACCCTGAACTCTGTGTTGATTTACCCTGAGATGGGAAACTCAGAGTTTTCCAGACTGATCTCACTAAGTGGCGTATGTATGACACGCCAATTCGTATGCCGTTTTTGCGTGTTATCAAGACGCATAATCGTTTTTTAGCGTGTTTATCAATGCCGTTTGGCCTCCATTGACCTACATTACATGTGAATTATCACCATAGCGAGTAGTACGAAAGGACAGTGGTTGGTTGGGATGGCGGATGGGTAAAACACAGGACTTTCACCCTGGGAAAACTGGGATCATGTTTTTAATAAAGCCTTCCCCAATGTTCTTTTCCTACACCCAACCGTTTATTGTTTTCCTAAGCGTGTGACGTTAGTCACCGTCGTGTTTTTGCCGTTTTTGAGTGTTACTAAAGCCTTTCCCAATGTTCTTTCCCTAAACCCAACCTTTTTTTTTACACGCGTGTGGCGTTCTCGCGATGGCACAGCACGTTCTCGCGATAACACGTACATATGTACAGTCATGTGAACAAATTAGGACACCCATGCTAAAGTTGACTAAAAAGAGGAATAAAAAAATCATCTTTAGGAAATTGATCTTAATGCCTTAATTAAAAAAATGAGGAAAAACCCAATCTTTAAGGACACCAATTTTCTTTGTGAATGAATAATGTATCGTAAATAAATAAATGTTCTTCCTTAAAATACAGGGGGCATAAGTAAGTACACCCCTATGTTAAATTCCCATAGAGGCAGGCAGATTATTATTTTTAAAGGTCAGTTATTTCATGGATCCAGGATACTATGCATCCTGATAAAGTTCCATTGGCCTTTTGAATTAAAATAGCCCCGCATCATCACATACCCTTCACCATACCTAGAGATTGGCATGTTTTTTTTTCAGTTAGCCTAATAGCTGGTTTGATTTGCATTGAGAGATGATTTTATGGAAAGTACCCCATGCCAATGCACATACTTGCTCACCAACAGCAGCCTGTTAAAGAGAAAAGCCCTGGAGAGGAGAGGATAGTGGATGAAATCGGTCTGGAGCTCCAGGCCCTTATCTGTCTTTTACTTTACTTTTCCCTGCACCCTTTTAGCCCCACTGAGCAAATAAACATTAACAAAAAAAAAGACTCCCAACAGGGCACTGGGTTGTTGTTCCCAAAAACTGGAAAAATAAATCGCCAGCGGGCACCACCACCACCCATCAAACATACCTCAAATCTCATCTGCCCGTCCCCAGACAGACACATGAAACGAGCAGAGCGGATGATTCCTGCCCTCCCTGAAGTCTTACTGTACTCTCTCCCCATCTGCCTCACTGAGCTTCTTAAATTGAGCAGCCCATTGACCTGAGTGGGCTCGTAAATCACCGTGATGGCTTCCAGAAATGAGTTCTCTGCAAGGTAAAAGGGTCAGAAAGTGGCCATCTTTCCTCTATTTTTTCCCCTTAATCCAAAATTTAAAAGAAGGGAATCCTGTATCCCCCATCAAGATTTTTGACTGCATGGGAAATGTGTTGGGAGTCGGGACAGTAACTGTATTACATTTTGTATTCTTGGAAATTATACTGATAGTAAAGTGTTGTAAATATTAAATCACTTTAAATATTGGCTCATCATTAAAATGATAAAATAATGATGTATTTATTTTATTTGTTTGTGTTGATGTCTGTGCTCATGACTAAGTGTGTTTTGGTGCTCCTGCTGCTGAATCTTAACACAAAAAAGCTTCAGTGCAACAGAGGGAAGAGAGACCTACAAATGTTTCTCCACTGACCAAACCTAATTAGTAAATGAGAACAACAAATACAAACAAGTAGTGAACGTCACATTAGAGAGCGCTTATTGGTCAGTATTTTGAGGTAATCCTCGCAAACTAAACACAGATGTCATGTAGAATATACAGACTGAACACTGAACCTTAAACTTAATAGTAGTGTTTGTGCATGTGCTAAGGTGTGTTTATCAGAAAGGTGCTGGAATGTTCCCATAAATGTGTTTAAATTGTTTTTAACTATTTTCTGCAAACGTGTGCGTGCCAACTGTAGAAGGAACAAACTGTTCACATTATTGTGAGTATCCATGTCGTTATATTTGGAGCGAGAACTTCTGTTGAGGTTTTTGGTGCTTTGAGTTAGTGTGAGCTAAAACAGATACTTCCAAACCACAGTAAATCCCACTGAAACCAGTTGGCTCGATACATTATACTTCTGGTTAAGAGTTAATTTGCTTATAATTTATTGGTGAACTTCTTCTTTAAAAGCTCAAGTTTCAAACAAGTTATGCTGTTTTAAAGGATTGCTGGTAAGACTACATACATGCAGTTATTGTAATTCTGAAAACTGAGTTTTAAACAACGCTCTCCAAATTGGCAAATGTTTTCAAAGACACTGGTGTATGATTATTAAGTATTTTTGGCCAAAGCTGGTTTGAGTAGACTGCACATTCCCAATAGAACAGATTTAAGTGTTTTTCTACCCAAGTAGAGAATAGTTCCTAATATGTAAACTGTACAAAAAAATGACACAAATACAACATATTGTATCACAAAATCAGAATAATGTAAATGCATATCAAAAATAAATACATATTTTTAAACAGCAGCAAGTAAAACCAACTTACAGATGTGTATACAGTATATATCTGGTAACACGGCCACTAGGTCAGTTACCCTCATGATTATTGAAAAAATGAAAAAAAGTATGAAAAAAGTATTAATTTTGGCTTAGTGGCTAACACCAGTCAGTTTGGTGCTGGCGCCCACACCCAGTATTACCCAGGGTGCCCAGCAGAAGGTCAAAGCCCGCAAAGAGGCCAGGTCTGAAATATGCCTGTGTTCTGCCTAATGACCCACAGCACAATTAACACTCTGCAGCTCAGCGGGTCAGCACGCAGATACGGCCGTGTTTATTGGCTGTTGGCTTTGGTTCCCTTGAGGACCCTGTCGTGCCCAGCTGATCATCTTCCAGACTGGAGCTGGAGGCGCTCCAGTCTGACACAGGCACAGTACAGTAGAGCCCAACAGCCTCACAGAAGGAGGCTGACACACATAGCAGCACCAATCAGACAACAGAAAAGTGTCTCAAGTGCTATTTTCATCCTCACGTGATGCACAGTGAGGAGCTTTGTTTCACTTTCCGCTGTACAGGTCTGTAAAAGAGGTCTATTTTTTACTCCCCATGAATAGTAGCTGACACAATGAAAAGGTGTGAAGGTATTTAAGGCGTGCAAGCTGATATAATTTTCCCCAACATGATGGCTTGTACAGTAGAGCTCCTCTTGATGCTCTCAGGGTCACACCAGTCAGCTGTTGGGTCTCAGCTGACTGGTCAACAGTAAAGCAACTGGAGATGACCCTAAAGCCAAACTTCTAGTTATATAATCACACGTTATGTGCTTTTACCACCTCAGCCTCACCCATTTTTCTCACAGAGAATTGGAGTCTTTTCCATCTTTATAGACCTAATGGAGATGGGCTGTAAAGTGGGTGTGACTGCTTTCAGAGAGGATGCTCTGCTTCGCTTCAAAGTCACATAAATGCGTGATTTTAAATCCTTTTGTCCTTTACTGACTTTTGAGCCCACGCTGTGTGTTTACTGACTCGCAAAAGACAGACAAAGGACGTTCTGTAGTTTTGGGAGAGCATGAATAACTTGCAATGTGCAGTACAGTATGGGCACAAGAGCAGAAAACACCTGCACACACACACTTCACACACACCTGTCCCTGAAGTTTTTACTCAGCTCAGTTATCTAATTACGAGAAGCAGGATAGAAAGCAGGGAAACTCCCCCAAGATTCATACAGCTCAGATCAGTTCTTCCTCCCATGTGTTGAATGTGCAGACACTGAATGTGCCAGACCCCGTGAAGCAGGTGCACCTCGCCGAAGCCAGATTTTTAGACCCACTGTCTCCTAGCAACAACACCAGAAGTGGAAAGAGACACCGGCTCCAAGGGCTAGTGCTATTTACCAAAATGTCCTCTGGCTTTGTTTGGCTGTTTTTTTTTAAACTAGGCTACCGGTTCTGGTGCACCAGACTAAACTGGTTAAGAAACAGAGGACAAATTAGTATGTACTTGTTTGTGTTTTGCAGCAGGTGTGAAGTAGGCTATAAATAAGTGAAGTTGGTGTTCTTCCAGGTGATGATGAGGTCACAGCGCCACAGAGTGAAGTTTTTTCAGACTGCCTCCAGGCAATTGGTTAATGCACCTCATTATGCAAACAACACACAGACAAACGCACACTGCTGTAAGAATTTACTTTCCCAGGTTGCTGTTTCGATTCCAAACTGTTTTCACAACTAACTAATGCAAAGCATATATTGATAGTAAAATCAAAACATAATGTATGTAGAACTGTTATTGCCGATCAATATTGATGTAGTACTGCCAAGACTACAACAGCCAGCAATTAATTATGAATATACATTTTACAGATCTGTATATATTTGTGTCAATATTATCTCATCTCTATATAGTATGCAATGTTTGCATTTTTTGGAATAACATTTAGCTCAAGTGTCTGTAAATTCCCCATAATTTCCTCAAAATTAGAAAATAGAAACAGTGTCCAATTAATTCACTCCAATTCCAGTAATTGGTAGCATAACCAAGAAAGTCTTCTAGTCTGTGTACAGCAGGGGAGCTGAACATACAATATAACATTATTCATACAATAATAATGAATAATTTTCCTCCATAATTAGTATCAAATTGCACTCTGTAGGAAATGATTAATACATTACTGACCTTCACTGGCTGAGAAACATATTGTACTTCTTCAGCTAGTAAAACGCTTATAAAACATGTCTCGCAGGTTCAAATCCAGCTGCTTTTCTTAGTTCGTAAACACACCTTTACCAAAGCGTGGCTCACTGATGTGTCATAACAAATTCATGCTGTGCAGTCAAGCGTTATTCAAACCCACAGAACTGTGTTTCACATTATAGTGCAGATCGCAATTTTTTTTAAACATACCAAATATGTGAATTTGGGAATGTGAATAAAATGATGTAAAAACATTTGTACATCATATAGCTTTACAGAAGAGCTTGAATAAGCTGATAATGGTTTTAATAACCTTAAAGATACATAAAGAGAAACCAAAGGGAAAACTGTATGTAAATACGCTGTATGTTCATCCATGTGTCTTTGTTTGGGATCACACACATATTTGTGCTGTAGCATGACTTACTGGCAAAACATGTGTTTCTGTAAGTTGTCCTCAGTATAGTTTGTTTTGAAAAGTAAAACAAATGTGTATTTTTCAAAACTAGACTCTCGACATGGTAATTATAATTAACTCTCGACACTGTAATGACTGCTGTGTGACAAAGGAATGTGGTTTAATGTGAGGTATTTGAAGTATTTTAAAAGTTTCCAGCAGCACACACAGATGAGGCAGTCCATTTTATACCATGAAATGTTATCTATTGTCATTGTGCCTTTATTACAGAGGCCGGTGCTTGATGTGAGTGCTGGCCTTCCTTTCTCATTGTGGGCCGTCCCACCAGAGATTAGGGGCCTGGGCTGCTGAATGGAGGCGAGAGGCAGTTCCTTTCTCCTCTGGATGCTTTCACTCATCATGAATGAGTGTGATTCTGGGAAATGTGCCCCATGAACAGCAGAGGAAACCCCTAAATCCTGCAGAGCTCCTGAGGGGATCTGTCTTTGACAAACGACTTCCCCCACGAGGGGAACGGACACCGCGGATCAGTGAGTGCCTCTAATAAAAAAGGTGAAGGCATGATCTTATCCGCCAGCATCATGAAGCTTCTGTCCTGTTTCTTATTTTCAATCTGAAAGGAAAGGTCGATGAGAAGTGCTGCTGCAGGTAATTTATCTGCTTATACACTCTCATGTATGAATTATTGTTTGACATTAAGTCGTATACTGTGCACAAAATGGTGAAAGACGATATTTACAGCCGTGTTGAGCAGTAATATATCCTCGTAGCAGCGTAACAGTGGAGAATAATGATGAAGCAAACAGTGTTTACAGTTTTCCCGTCTCAAAAGGCCAAACTTCAAAAAGCTGCTGAATGAGTGACACTGACAGATGCTGTCAATCCTAGTGGGGGTTATACTGCCAGTGGTTAGCAGTGGGGCAGGGGGCTCAGGACGGGAACAGACAGCTGAGTGGGCGCGATGTTCTCCAGAGCCCAAGCTGCTGAGACCACGAGGGCCTGTGCAGGCAGCAGAGAGCGGCCTTTGGGACTTTTTGATGAGGGAAGCCTGTTGAAGAAAGGAGATGAAGTCTGTCTGCACACTTAGAGCTGTTCCTTAAGCTGAGCGGAAGCCATTACCCAAATCTCTGCAGAGTTGACAAAAAGCTGAGAGCAGAAAAATTGGCTTACAGGCACTCAGCTAATAGACAGCTGTGCTCAAAATAGAAGATAAACGTTTGTTGGCTTTGTATATCTAGAACAAACAATGCACAACTGCTGCACATTATCATAAACATCCATTTTACCCGTTCAACGCTCAACAACGGTTTGAATCCAGCAGTTGTGCTATCTGCAGCAACAAGCATGGTAAGATTAGACACACTGTGGCTACGCAGTACCTGACTTAGTGCATTTCGGATCAACAGTCTAACAACATACATTCAATTCAGGAAAAGCGTTCACCGTGAGGACCTCCTGCTCTCTGAGACAAAAACAATCTTTCTAACTGATTTCCAGAGTCAGGAATGCTAAAAGCTCTAAGACATACTTCATGGTTGGGCATCAAAGGATCTTAGGGGTACTCGAATGCTCAAGCTTTCATCTCTACTCTGCTGGTTAAGTAAGTCTTGAGTGAATGATGGGAACACTTCGCACAGGGAGAAAAGGAAAGAGCTTGATGTACAGCAGCTCAATTTTTATATAAATTTAGCATGAGAAAAACACAGAAAATGACTTCAGCTGAAGCAGAAATGTTTTTTCTTTGAAGCTCTCCCTTGATAGTAATATTAACACCCATACATGTTACACCAACAAACACAAACTATCCTCTCACGGCAGTCTCTGGAGCACCCCAGGTAGCGTGGGATGTAAGTGATCTGAGTAGGGCCTCCCTGCAGCCCAAACCACCTCCACACAATAACTCACAGAGGTTCAAGTTAAGCGCTCAATGATGTGCTCAGTTACTCTCCCCACTGCAGAACATGAGGTCTGTCAGCCAGGATCGGTCTACTGGGTACACTGTCCTTCCTCCTGATAGCTATCTGAGCAGTGACATCTGTTTTCAGTCTTTTATTTACTAAACTTGGACAAGAGCAGATTCTGAGACTCCCAGGAGGCTCCTTGTTGGGTGTAAAGGGCATTTCAGCATCCATAATCCATAAAGTAAGGCATGTTAGACATGAATGAGTGCTTCAAGGGTCTTTAAATGAGGTTGTCATATGGTGTGTGTGTGTGTGTGTGTGTGTGTGTGTGTGTGTGTGTGTGTGTGTGTGTGTGTGTGTGTGTGTGTGTGTGTGTGTGTGTGTGTGTGTGTGTAGTTCATTAGGGACACCTTCTCCCTTTACAACACATACACAGCATTGTTTATACAAAATCTGTTATGCTAATCATATCAAAAGACATAAAAAGACATACTATATTATGCCATAAAATGTCATTTAAATATTGTAGGGTAGTATGTCATAAAAATGTCATTACAAAGGCATATAATAGTATGCCAGAAAAAAAATCATTAAAAATGTCATAGTATGGTTAGTGTACAGTGTGGCTCAGAAGAAGAGCAGGTCGTCCTTTAACCATAAGATTTTAGGTTTGTTCCCTGGCTCCTCCAGCCAGATGGATGTGTTAAAAAGAGAGATTGAATTTCATTACATTATACACATACAATTGCATGTGACAAATAAATAAAGTTAATTTTTTCTTCGAGGCTGTCAATAACGCCATTAAAAATGTAATGTGTAGTAGGCTATGACCTAAAAAAGTCATAGTATAGCATGTCAAAAAAAGGGATAAAAATTCATAATATAGATGTTCAAAAAAGTGATGAAAAAGTCATAGTATAGCATGCCATAAAAAATCATAAAAAGTCATAAAATGTCAAACTATAGTCTAAGATCTCTAAGTACTAATTTATAGTCTAGTAAAAAAGTCACTGTATAATAAATATGTTGTGAAAAAGTCATAGTATAGAATGTCATAAAAAGTCATAGTATAGTACGTCATGAAAAGTGATAAAAAAAAGTCACAGTATAGCATGTCGAAAAAAGTCATACCATAGTGTGTCAAAAAAGTGATAAAATAGTCATAGTACAGCATATCGAAAAAAAGTGATAAAAAAGGTCATAGTATAGCATGTCGAAAAGGGTGATAAAAAAGACATAGTATAGCATGTTGAAAAAGTCATAGTATAGCATGTCCAAAAATGTCATACTATAACATGTTGAAGAAAAAGTGATAGTATAGCATGTCAAGAAAAGTGATGAAGAAAAACCATTGTATAGCATGTCAAAAAAGTGATAAAAAAGTCATAGTATACCATGTCGAAAAGAGATAAAAAAGTCATAGTATGGCATGACATTAAAAGTGATAAAAAAGTCATATTATAGCATGTCGAAAAAAAGTCATAGTATAGCATGTCGAAAAAAAGTCATAGTATCGCATGCCAAAAAAAGTCATACTATAGCATGTCGAAAAAAATCATACTATTGTATATCAAAAAAGTGATAAAAAGTCATTGTATAGCATGTTGAAAAGAGTGATAAAAAAAAGTCATAGTATAACATACCAAAAAAGTCATAGTATAGTATGTTGAAAAAAGTCATACCATAGTGTGACAAAAAAGTGATAAAAAAGTAATTGTATAGCATGTCGAAAAGAGTGATAAACAAGTCATAGCATTGTTTGTCGAAAAAAAACATTAAAAAGTCCTATTATAGCATGTTGAAAAAAGTCATAGTATAGCATGTTGAAAAAAGTCATAGTATAGCATGTCAAATAAGTGATAAAAAAGTCATAGTATAGCATGTCGAAAAAAGCCATCAAAAAGTCAAAGTGTAGTATGTTGGAAAAAATGGCCAGCCAGTCCAGACTGGGTACCATTTTTTCCAACATACTATCGAACCTGAGTCTGATTCTATAGTAATTATTTGCTGGTTGTTTCTGGCAGCAGTGACAACCTCTGAGCCAGTGTGACACCAAAACATTTAGATTGAAAACAGTAACATGTCGAAAAAAGTGATAAAAAAAAGGTCTTAGTATACCATGATGAAAAAAGGCATAGTATAGCATGTCATTAAAAGTGATAAAAAGTCATAGTATAGCATGTGGAAAAAAGTCATAAAAAAGTCATATTATAGCATGTCGTAAAAAGTCATAGTATAGCATGTTGAAAAAAAGTCATAGTATAGCAAGTCGAAAAAAGTCATAGTATAGCATGTCAAATAAGTGATAAAAAAGTCATAGTATAGCATGTTGAAAAAAGCCATCAAAAAGTCAAAGTGTAGTATGTTGGAAAAAATGGCCAGCCTGGACTGGGTACCAAACCTGAGTCTGATTCTATAGTAATTATTTGCTGGTTGTTTCAGGCAGCAGTGACAACCTCTGAGCCAGTGTGACACCAAAACATTTAGATTGAAAACAGTAACATGTTGAAAAAAGTTATAAAAAAGTCATAGTATAGCATGTTGAAAAAAGTGATAAAAAAGTCATAGTATGGCATGTCAACAAAAGTGATAAAAAAAAGGTCTTAGTATACCATGATGAAAAAAGTCATAGTATAGCATGTCATTAAAAGTGATAAAAAGGCATAGTATAGCATGTCATTAAAAGTGATAAAAAGTCATAGTATAGCATGTGGAAAAAAGTCATAAAAAAGTCATATTATAGCATGTCGTAAAAAGTCATAGTATAGCATGTTGAAAAAAAGTCATAGTATAGCAAGTCGAAAAAAGTCATAGTGTAGCATACCAACAAAAGTCATACTATAGCAGGTCGAAAAAAAGTCATAAACAAGTCATAGCATTAATGGTCGAAAAAAAACATTAAAAAGTCCTATTATAGCATGTTGAAAAAAGTCATAGTATAGCATGTCAAATAAGTGATAAAAAAAAGTCATAGTATAGCATGTCGAAAAAAGCCATCAAAAAGTCAAAGTGTAGTATGTTGAAAAGAAAGTCCTGCTTGGACTGGGTACAGAACCTGGGTCTGATTCAGCAGTGATTAGTTGCCTGTTGGTAGCAGTGATAACCTCTGAGCCAGTGTGCCACTAAAAAATTAGTGATGTAAACAGAAATAGCATGGTATGTTAAAAAAAGTTATTAAAAAAAAAGTCATAGTAATAGTATGTTGGAAAAAGTCATACAAAAGTCATAGTATAGCATGTTGACAAAAGCCATTAAAAAGTCAAAGTGTAGTATGTTGGAAAAAGTCAAAGCATTGTATGTCTCAAAAAGTGATAAAAAGTCACGGTATCGCATGTGGAAAAAAGTAATAAAAAAGTCATATTATAGCAAGTTGAAAAAAATCATAGTATAGCAAGTCGAAAAAAAGTAATAGTATAGCATGTCGAAAAAAGTCATAAAAGAGTCATAGTATGTAACATGTCGAAAAAAGCCATCAAAAAGTCATAGCATTGTATGTCGAAAAGAAATGTCCAGCCTGGACTGGGTATGGAACCTGGGTTTGAGTAGGCAGCAATTATTTGTTGGTTGCATGATGGCAGCATTGATAACCTCTGAGCCAGCATGCCGCCAAAGGGTTCAAGTTGAAAACAGTTATAGCATAGTATGTCGAAAATAAAGGTAAAAAAAGTCATAGTATAACGTGTCGAATAAAGTCATAGTATAGCAGTTTGAAAAAAGTCATAGTATACCATGTCGAAATAAGTGATAAAAAAGTCATAGCATAGAATGTTGAAAAAAGCCATTAAAAAGTCAAAGTGTATTATGTCGAAAAAAGTCAAAGCATTGTATGTCGAAAAAAGTGATAAAAAAAAGTCATAGTATATTGAAAAAAGTCATAGTATAGCATGTCAAAAAAAGTGATAAAAAAGTTATTGTATAGTATGTTGAAAAATAATAATAAAAAGTCATAAGCCATTAAAAAGTCAAAGTGTATTATGTCGAAAAAAGTCAAAGCATTGTATGTCGAAAAAAGTGATAAAAAAAAGTCATAGTATAGCATGTCATAAATAAATATACCAGCAGAAATTGTGACAGTTTATGGGAGTATTATTATTCAAGATTCATCGGGCTAAAGGCTGATGATTTTTCTTATTAAATCTAAATGTATCATAAAGAAGGTGGAAGGTGATATTAAAAAGTCCAAAACATTCACACAACTTTTTGCCTTCGACCCATTTACTGAATGTAAACACATCCTGTTTGAATCTTCTGTCATCAAGAGCATCATCATATTGTATACAGTGTAAGTCTTTGTGTCAAAACAAAACAAGTGTTATCTGCATGTGAGTCAGCAAGGAAGCAGGAGTAAAACATATTCTGTTAAAATCATTGACTTCTCAGTGAAATGCAACCGGAAAATGAATAAATAACATAATAAAATGACATATTCAGCATTTAGGATATTAAAAGGGCTTGTATTCTTTGCTAAGAGAAATAACACATGCTTGGTAACAGCCAATGTTAGCACATTAATGATGCTTCCAAGGATCGAGAGTCTTCCATGCCGGACCATCTGGACACTGGACGTTTCACCACTCGGAGATGAGGGATGGTTTTTGGGGGATGCATACTAAGGAGAGACGGGATGATGCAACATATCATTGTTGGGCATCTGCTTTGTACCGTCCTGAGTCCTTGCTGTTTAACCTGTTACGGCGGTGGAGGAGGTTAATATAGCTGGAAACAGTTTCCAGTCCATCTGAGTTGAATGTGTTAGGACTGTGGGACAAAATATGATCAAAACCTGCACTGAAAGTTAAGTATTGGACCTGGGACCTTCCTGCTAATGACTCTTCGGGCCCGGCGGGAATACAGATAAATAATAAATCAAGTACTTCAGAAAGGTGTGGAGACAAGAGTCCCATAGGGGAACAAATGGTTCATCAAAGTCCTGTCATCCCTCGCTGACGTGGCCACGGAGGGTCGGTAATGCATCACCAAAGCCACCCCTCGGACTGTGCCATGAGATAATGAGCAGAGGTGATCAGGCTGCCAGATAAGGGTGAAAAACTCTGATGTGGCAACACTGTCTGTTAGAGCAAGGGAAGCGTGTTGTTTTCAAAACAGGAACACAGGTGGTTATTCATGGGTGCATGGATGTTCAAATGATACACAAAACAGTTAGGCTTGGGGAACATCTCACCTTCAGTGAACAGTCCAGGTAAACATGTGGTACAGGTAAACATGGTGTGGTGTTCTTTGAAAAACACAGTGAAGTAGTAATTTCGAGAACCTTTAGCATCTATAATGTGATATATGGATTGGAAGGATTAGTTTATCCCAAATCACATTTAACTATATACATGTATAAAGCATCCTCTATAAAGGATTTATAATTTGCAATTATGCCATAAGTCATTCATAGGAACAACCTCTGGTCTGCCATGTCAATGCAAAATCCCCTTTTCCCGGCGTATATTCTTTCTTGGTAATAATGCAGTTATTAATGCTAG
The DNA here is from genome assembly GCF_031162955.1 of Sander vitreus. NCBI lineage: Eukaryota > Metazoa > Chordata > Actinopteri > Perciformes > Percidae > Sander > Sander vitreus. The sequence continues at coordinate 18,289,381 of NC_135876.1, forward strand.
CAATCTCTCAATAAATGCTTAATAATGCTTGTTAAGAAATGTATTTTTGGTCCGGCTCCTCTGCAGCCCTTTTCCAAAAGGTCAGAGGTCACATAGTCCAATTAGTCAAAAGGGATTTTCCCCAACCTGACAAAGCAAATTAACTCTTATTATTGACCCTTTATATAGGTTTTCCTACAAAAAAGTGTACCAATTTATCTAAAAGACCCAAAGTGAATGTTTAATCAGACACAGAAAAAAAGAGGAGTTTTGATTAAAAAAAAACAATGTTCAGCACACAATACAGAAACAGAACAATGAATGCAGTAGCACAATATAAGTACTTGATTTTATTTCACAGTGTTTTTAAGAGTGTAGAATTGGTGCCACCTTGAAAAGGTACAAACAAACAACAAGACAGCAGCTAAATAGAATGGAAAAGGACGCCTGAATGAAGCGCATTTATTTTCAGCAGGATGTGACAGGGTGTCCAGAATTAAATGCAAATATTTATCTCCAGCTCCGTACTTCCATTAAAAACTGGGGTCGCTCTCGTCTGCAGGGATGTGCAGGTCAAGGAGACTGAGCATGCAGACACACTGAGCTGATGCTGACGTCTTTGAGGCCGACAGGCGGCTTACGGATCTGGGCAGCGGTGAGGGGATATCTGTCTGACTTTAGTGTGAATTAAACATGCTGTGGCATGTTGGTAGCGACAATCGAGGAAGCCCCTTACATTATTCATGTAGCGTAGCAGGAGAGGGTGAGGGTGTGGTAGTGGAGTGTTGTGAAAGAGGAAGGAGGAAAAGGGGGGTGATACCCTCTGCAGGGCCAAGTGAAGGTGTTAGGGTGTTGCCAGGCTGTAAAGACCAGCGAAGGTCGTCCACACAGCAACTGGGCTCAGTCAGTTATCATCACACTGAGGCTCCTCTAACACACTGACAACGATCAGTTCACCTCCTCAATACTGCACTGGGATTAGCAAATGTATGGTTTTGACACATCAAAGAGCCTGAACGTAAACCTGGGCTGCTAATAATGTCAAATATACATTTAACAAAACGTGCCCAAAGAAATCTTCAGCATCATCAGATGCTAATAGATTTAGCCATAACAGCAAATCAATACCTGTGTTATACAGTATAAAAAATCTTTAAACAGCATGCTCTGTGTCAGAGAGTGATGAGGAAGGGAAGTGGGTGTCTTTAGCAGGGGTGCTGATATCTTCGGCCCCACTTACCCCAAAGACAGGGTTCTCCCATGTGAGCTGAATCAGTGTTTTCCCTCTGCAGAGCAGAGCGGAGGAAATGTGTTCCAGTCAGCAGCTCCTCTTCCAGTCAGGGAGAGGCTGACAGACAGAGCTGCAAGCCAAAGCTGATGCTACTGCACCACCTGCAGGCTCACAACCAGACCAAGTGTGTGTGTGTGTGTGTGTGTGTGTGTGTGTGTGTGTGTGTGTGTGTGTGTGTGTGTGTGTGTGTGTGTGTGTGTGTGTGTGTGTGTGGGTGTGAATAAGTCAAAAATAATTTTAACATTGGGAAGTTTTTTCTCTGAAGTACATCATTATTATAGCAACAAAAGGATATTATGCCAAAGGTAAATTAAAAAGAACCTTGCTGGATTCTTTTTATTCTGGGTGCAACTTTGATTATAAGCTGCAGAGGATGTGGTTTGTAAAGTGACATGATGTTAGATCTCATGTTTAAAGAAAGAAAAAAAGACTTCTTCTTGTATGTTAGATACAAATAGCTGCAGCTGTAGTTGCTGGTGTCCATTCATTCCTCATGCGACACGCCCTGCAGAGTAAGAGGTCAGTGATGATGAGAGTGCTGCTGGTGAAGACTGCGCACTGCAACAAATATGCATCTTAGTCCTAAAGCATATCATGAAATCAAGTGACATTATTTTACTTCCACTTGAATCTTGCTTAATGCCAGTGGAGTGATCTGACATTAGTAATATTTATTTTATATATTTATTTTTGAAACGACTCCTAAAAGAAAAGAAAAAAAGTCTTATTTAGGCCGGACATCTTTTACAGCGCCCTTTCTAGTAATGTAAGATAATCCTGAAGCATGGCACGAAGGCTGGAGGTGGAGACGAACAGTGTAACTGGTGCCAACAGGGTTTGATTACAGTAATGTGAACGCTCAGTAGCAGCTGGAGCTTCTCGGCTAATGTCAGCAGCAGCAGCACTGCACCGGCTGACACACCCCTCCCTTCTTTCAAAACACACACACACACACACACACACACACACACACACACACACACACACACACACACTGCTTGGTTTCTAATTCAATATAAATACACTCCATCAGCCTTTGGAGGGAAACATTGTAGAGCCAAAAGAGGGTATCACTGACACTCGATGACCTTGAAGATATAATAATTTTCAAATCAAAAAAATCTAATTTCTACTTCCACTACTCTTCTGGCCTGTGATAGTCATACAATGAATTGATTGTTTCAAAATATGAGCATTATAAAGACATTAAACCCAAAAACTGTGGTAAAATGCATACAAAATGCATTTAATTTGGCTTTCCTCTCTGTGTTTGTTAAAGGGACACATCAGTCACAAACACACTTTTCTGCACTGCATACATCAACTGATAAAGATGTTTTCTTTTCCTGTTACAGTACGAGCATTAAAGAGAAAACTGTTTGTCTTATGATCTCAACATAAATAATTATTCTGTGATCTTGAAGCTGTCAAAACTGTATTCTTATAATCATCAAAGATTTTATTTTGTTGTCAATATAACATCAAAACATTTCTGAAATCATGTGAATGTCAGAAAACAAATAAGGAACAAGTCCACGCATTAATGCAATGCATCTTATGACTAATTATTAAAAATTATATATATATATATATACCTAAATGCAGAATATCACAGTATAGCACACATCACATGTGATCTTAAAGGAATAGTTTGACATTTTGGGAAATACGCTTTCTTGATGAAGATGAACTATGTACCCAAAGCCAGGGGACGCTTGCCGTAGCTTAGCATAAAGACTGGAATTCAGGGAATAGCTGAGACTGTCCTCCCCCGAAAAACGCTCCCATAAGTAGCAATTACAACTCATATTTATGTTTATAGTGGCGCTGCCCTCTAGTTGCCTCCCGTAATTATAGTGAGAGCAAAGGGGGAAGTGAGGTGATGAGAAATTCTGCGTAGTACAAATTTACAAATTTGGGTGGTTGATGGGTCGAACAAACACAGGACTTTCAACTAGGAGACCCAGAAGCAGTTAACCAAAGTCCTCATAAATCCAGTTTAAAATTCCAACACAAAGAAAGCGGAAGGAAACGGACATCGGCTAAAAGACGTCGGAGTTTCTTGTGGCACCGCAGTAATCCCAGAAGTGGAACGTCGTGGATATAGACTAAGTGACAGATGATTTTAACCAAAACCACAATCTTTCTAAACCAAACAAGTACTTTTGGTACCTAACTCTAACCAATTTATAACGTGATTAAAAGTGTTGCCGTTAATTTCTCTGGTTTAGATATGAGGATGAAAAAAGCTCCTGTGGGTTGTATATCCTGCCACCGGTGGCGCTTATATGTGAAATGCTTCTGTGGGTCGTGTTAGAGGGTAGGAATAAACGGCCTATATGCACTTTTAGATCTCACGAATAAACACTTAATACCTTGTTTGTTTAATTTGTACAAATAAAGTATGATAAGTTGAGGTTTTACAGGAGGTTTTGTGCTGGACAAGGATCCAGCCAAGAAATAATAACCCCCACATGAACCCCAACTTGACGTTTTTACACTTTGGTTACTATTAGATATTTCTAGCTATATAAAGATATACAGTGTTTATTAATAAGCTTTGAAAGTGCTCGTAGGCTGATTTGTTTTACCTTTGGACAGAGCCAGGCTAGCTGTTTCCCCGTTTCCAGTCTTTATGCTATGCTAAGCTAACCGGCGGCCCTCTCCAGCTTCATAAGTGTTACAAAGGTCTTAAACATGTCCCCACTGTCGTACCCAAGACTTCCTGTAACCAAGAATAAAAAAACTCAAACTATTTCACCATTTAGCCTGAACAGGACGAGCACTGAAATACAATAACCTGATGAGACCACACTAGCAGATTTCACACACAGCCAGGCCTCTCATTTGAATGTTGTGCCGTTCTGTCGGATATTACTCAGTGACAGGATGGCTGGAGAAAAAACCTTGATTGTGGAGACTGTGACCACAGTTGCACAGTCATCAGGACTCAGAGCCATGATTTATGGTCCTACAGAGAGACAGAAAACGGTTGACTCCCTTCAGGACCTCCGTCTGAGGAAATTGCAATAGGCATGGTGTATCAAAACTGCAAGTGGAAGTGAATGTGGGCACGACAGTTTTGTAGATGTGGACGAAGAAATGTTAATGCCCAATTCAGGTTTTAATCTGAACCTGAAGCTTTGAGGTTATTCTTAGTTTTTGAATCGGAACACTTTTGTTTGGATTGGGCTGTCAAAATCTGTGACTGGACAGATGATATTTCAGTACTATTTTTTTAATAAGTCATACTTTGTAAGCTTGTAGCTAATGGCTTTAATAATGAGTTATTTATTTATGGTTATATATTGTAATTGATTTCCAAAAACATTAGTCAAAATAAGTAAAAGACCTGATTGAACACTTTCTAATAGCATACATTTCTAACAAATTTAGCATTAATAAATTATTCAAATACTATTTTTAATTATTTGTTATACTATATCAACTAGTAATGAATTGGGAAAATCTGTCAAAATTAGTAAACACACCTTTAATAACAACAACCTTTGGGTTGCCAGGTTGTGTTTAATTCATCGGTAAATGGTTAATTAATTAAAGCATTGATTAATAAGTTATTAATATTAATCAACATCAGTTACAATTCATAAAGCATTTGTTAAGTATGTATTATTAGAAAGTGTTATCAATATTCCTTTTGAACATAAAAGTTTATTATGGATCTTGGAAACAGTAATGTCAATAAAATAATTTCACACAAGGCCTATTTACTAGCCTTTTCCAGAGCTTCCAACCGCAAACTTCACATCTTATGAAGACTGATGTGGTCGAAAACTCCAGAAAAAAGTTGGAATGGACCACGTGTTAAAACTATTTTGTTAGCAGAGAGGTCATTTCATGAAAACGAACCAGTGTGTGTTTGTGTTTATGAGTAAAGTAAGATTCACTTCAGACTTTAGATGAGCAAAAGCTACCGTCATTTTTAGCCTAAATCTATGTGGCAACCATCGTGACAACAGTTGTTTGTAGGTCTTCCATGTGTGAATGGCTGATGTGAGGATCTGCAAAAAGAGAGGACAGCGAAGGACAAGTTTTTTTTTTGACTTGATGATGGTGCTTAAAGTGATCAAAGTGATTATAATATATAATCATCCTGTGGGGGACATGAATGTCTTCACCACATTTTGTGCCAGTCCATCCAGTAGATGTTGATATATTTCAGTGGAAAAGTGAAAAATTCAACCTGTTGGTGGCGCTAGAGGGCAGGTCAGGTCAGATCACCAAAGTCAGTAGGCTTTATCTTCTGGACACCACTAATGTCTTTACCAACATTCGTGGCAATACATTAAATAGTTGTTGAGATATTTAGGTCTGGACCAAAGTGATGGACCGACAGACATTGCCATCCTTAGAGCCACAACGCTAGCGCGGCTAAATAACATAATCAGGTAATCAGCTACTAAATGGACTTTGAGTTGAGATTTATTTGTCGACTGTTGTTTCCAATGTAGACTTTGAATCTCGACTTTTACAAAAAGTGTCTAAAGTCCTCAGGAAAACAATCTACTATCTATTTTCATGCAACTGGGAATCTCCAGCTACTGATGAAGATGGCTGTGATATGACTAAAAGCTCCTGAACAGCTACTAATGGACCTTTAGGTGAGACTGTTGTGACATCTGCTGTTTCCAATGTCAAGAATGAACTCAGAAATAATCAGATCAATTAAAGAAATCTGTATTAATGTTTTACTGCGACTAACTAATGATTATTTTCAATATCAATTAATCTGCTAATTATTTTCCTAATTAATCGTTTAGTCCATATGTCTTATATTTATGAAAAAGTAAAAAAAAAAAAATCAATTACAATATTTAATATTTAATATATTTAATAATATTTAAACATATTATTCCAACTAATATTACCAAACCAGAATGTTATTTGGTTTACTATTATATAAGATATTCACCACTGAAAAGCTGTAAAAACATAGGCTAATATTGGCCATTTGTGCGTGAAGATGACTCAAGCAATTAATCGATTAAAAAATAGTTTCACATAAATTTCTTTTGGGTACTAATCGACTAACTGTTTACTACCTTAATCTGAATATTCACACTGTCCTCTTTATTCACAAGTCATTTGCAGAAAGAAAATAAAGTCAAAGTGCTGTTTTGTTTTATTTTAACTTAACTGTTTAAAATGTTCCTCTGTGTGTGTCAGATCACTTCGTATAGAGTATCCTCCTGATGTGTGTGAACTCTAAATCCCATGTATTACATAATGTATATGAGCAAAAGTTCAGCAAAACAAAAAGCACATATTTCTTGGTGTAAAACGTCCACTTTATTTGACAGTATTTTAGAGGAACTTGAGTGCCCTCTTACTGATGTGTAGCAATACTTTCACCGACTCTTAGTTCCTGATAAAGCACTGATGTTTTGCCAAAGCAAATAGTGCTATCTGCCCAACGAACACAGATTACAGCACTCTTGGTTCAGTTGTGCTGGCATGAAACGTGATCCTCAATGAGCCGTTAATGTTTTGACACGACTGATTAACTAAGACTCCCCCGATTAAAGCAACGTGCAGAAGGAAGTGGGATTTTTGAGGGGTGGTGGGGGGGGTCTACATCTGTGAGTGTGTTTGTGTGTGAAGGGGTGGTTGAGAGGGTGGCGGGGTGGTCTCAGAGGATAGCCGTTGTCTTTCTCAGAAAAGTGAACTTGTCTCACCCTAGAGACAGATGAGCAATGTGTTAGGGCCTTGCGGTTTATGGACAGAACAGGCTGCCGGGGTTTTCCCTGGAATAAAAGAAGAAACTCTTTACTCAGAAATAACTGACAGTTGTGCCAGTTCACTGTGGCACATAATGTAATAGTCCAAAATCTCAAACTGTCAACACATCAGTCAAACTCAATGTGTGTTCAGAAAAGGCCTCATTATGTAAGAGGAGACAGATTTGTCCTACAAAAACATAAAAATGTTTCAAACCAGTTCCATATCCTTTCACTCTTTGTGCCGTACCCTAGAATATATTCACACATCCGCTTTTCGGTCGTGCTGTGACAATATAAAAGACACGGTGACAACTGTCCTAAAGCCATCGGAGCGATCGGGTTCATGAGAAAGAGATGTTATCGCTGAGATGTTACCAACATCATAATTCACTTCCTCTGCCGCCTGGATGTTCTCATATGGCTGTTAAGTTCCTCTGTTAGGAGCCCATGTGTGGAAATTACAGTGGGCCGTTTGATTGAGGAGCATTGCCTTATTTTGTACTGATGCTGCATAAGATCTGGCCAGAATCTGTCCTTAAGAAGAGAGAACCTTTACAACAGTAAAGGTTCTCACACATTAAAGGATCAATAACACTACATCTGATATCGAAGGATTCGAAGAGACGTTGGAAACAGCATTTGGACAAAGCAATCTCAACCTTCTTTTTGTTTCTGAAGGTTTCAAACATCTTGCGGTCTTCCTCAGAGGATGGAGTTGCTCAATTATCATAGAGATGGTTAGGCTACATAACAACTGAGCAAGTCCTTTTTAATCAAACACTAATTTATATATTTTTTGATGGTTTGTAAAAGAGAACATTTTGAAATATACAGATCAGTGTCAAATTAAGGCAAAGCCCTGAGTGGAGCAACATCTCAAATCCAGATGCTTCCATATAGGGCACTATGAGGTCACTGAATGGTTTATTGAGCATGATTCATATGCACAGTAACACACGGTAACACATGGAAGAATCAGCTTCCCAAATGGGTCAATGCAGAAAAAGCATAAACACATTTGAAATATGCTCGATATTTGCAGAAATACAGGTGTAAAAAGGGGAAAGAAACACAAAAGGCTACTCCTACTTGCACACACTTAGTGCATGTAGGCATAAATCGAGCAAAAAATAAGTCACGTCTCTGCATTGAATGAGATCCTTCACTCTCTGTTTTCTATGAACATTATATCTCAAATTACAAAAAAATAATAAAACCTTAGCTTCTTCAACTTCAGAATATAATGCTTGGCTGTCTCACTCTTTGCACAATGCATCCTTACCACAGATAACTCATCAAGAACAGGGTTAGTCTATTCAGTGTGGAAGACGACGCAGCTAGTCCAAAATGAAAAATTAAACTAGCTTATACAAAACTTAAAAGCAAAATAAATGGGTGGCATGGTATTACAACATCTAGCAAGTCACATAAAGAACACACCACATTAAAGAAATGTCTCTCATCCATAATTTTAAAAGTTAAAATTCCAAACATTCAAGGTCAAGATCTCCGTCAGGGAAGGACCTTGAAGGCCGAAATGTTGCCTCATAAAATGTTTGGTTTGTACCTCTCTCTTTTTTGCTTCTGTATGCTGCTTTTCTCCAACACAAGCACCTTAATGGGGTTGGATGTGCACAGAGTCCATCGGCTTCACATCGTGCATCCATACAAGCATCTAACAGCACAGTATATTAACCTCATACTAATTAAATAATTACTCAGCCTCACATAAATACAAAGTTCAACATAATATACATGTATGCCCCATATTATGTTGGGCCCCCAAAACATTGTATGTCTGATTTTTCTCCTCCTGTTTCATGCTTTACTCAAAAAACTGAAATAACATTGCCTAAAAGGTCTTCAATTAAAGCACTATCCTGAATTCTAACATCAAATCTTAATCAGGGACATTGATTGTTTTAAACAATGCTTGTTGTAAAAAAAGACATAACGGACTATAGATCAATCTATTTATACAGTAATTTTGTCATCCTGATTGTCCATGTTGTAATTGTATTATGATGGTTATTCTGTACACATGACATCTATTGCATGTCTGTCCATCCTCTGTTGCTCTTACAGAGGTTTCTGCCATTTTTTACCTGTTAAGGTTTTTTTCAGGTGAGTTTTCCTTATCTGAATCTAGGGTCAAAGGACAGAGGCTGTTGTCAGCTGAACAGACTGTAAAGCCCCTTGAGGCAAATTTGTGTAATTTTGGGCAATATAAATATAATGGACTTGACTTGACTACAGAATCAAATTATTTTCCTCCCAAATAAATCTGTGATACCATATGGGTGTAAAGTGCAGTTTGGTTTTGACTTGATCACATAAGAGTTTTTTTGGCTGCAGCCACGCCTAGAAACAATTTTCAGGTGTGAGGAATCTAAACAGCTCAGAGGAAAGGTTTCCCTTCCTGAGAAAGGAATCATTCATCTGGATTTTAGAGCTGCGCCTCTGCCTGCAGCAGTTGATGGTGCAGGATGAGTCAAAGCCTCTGCATCGAGGGTCACAGTGGGAGATCAGAATAAGGTTCCCGCTGCCCACTGACAAGTTTTCATGGTGACGAACAGGCAACTTTTTTCTGTAAGTGTTGCATCTTCTACAACCCTACTGAGCTGCATTCATTCATTTAAAAAAACTACAACACAAGCTATGGGGTTGGCACTTGCCCATATTTTACCACTCTGTCTCTCTGTGTCTCTCTCTCTCTCTCTCTCTCTCTCTCTCTCTCTCTCTCTCTCTCAAGGACTTTAAAACCAAACCAAGATTAAATCACTCTATTTGCTCCCTCCTTCACTCCATCCCGTTTCCTTCCTTTCCCATGTCGGTCAGTGCAGTGATGCTGCAGAGGACACACCCATCAACACTCTGCTGCCTCTCTGTCTTTGACCCTGAGAAGTTGAGCAGACACTGCTGATAGTGCTGCAGTGCCCACCCAAGAGTAGCCCCCTTCTCACTCTAAAGCACTACTAAAACCAGGAGAAAAACTGAAAGGTTAGTGAACCAAAAATGAATTGAAAGGAAATTTCCATTTTTTCTTACTGAAGGATGTGTAAAAGGAGACAAGCTTTATTGTGTAAGGATGAAACAAATGGAATAATGAAAAGCTTATTTTTTATGAAAGGAGAAGGAAAGAAGATGACCACTTGCCACTGACATCATAAAATATTTTTTATTAATGAGCCATTAACTATATTAGACATAAAGTGGTCACAAAAGGCAAAAAGAGCTCAACTTGAAAAGCAGATTAAGTGAATATGTAACAATGACGATATTGAAATAAAGACAAAACTTTTCTTGTTTTTGGTTTTTTATGAGACTGGGATTAATCTGTCCTATCTTGCTAATGTTGCTGATTCATTACTGCTCACTGGAATAGTTCAACATTCAAAATACACTTATCTGCTTCCTTACTGAGCGTTAGATAAGAGATTGACACCATTTTCATGTTTTTAAGGTAAGCTACAGGAAGCAGCTGGTTAGCTTAGCATAAAGATAGAAAACGAGGGAAGCTAGCCTGTAAGAAACAAAAAAACAATCCCTCTCACTGTTTAATCCATACAAACACTTAAGTGTAAAAACAACTATGCTTGGACAAGCCTAGCTTTATACTTAAACCTGCAATAACTGACTCTTTTGGCCATTTGGAGGCAATGGAAACAAGTTGTGAATGCAAAATTGACATATCAACACCTTTTAAATTGGCAGACTTGTTAGCACTTGTTATTTACACATCCTGCTGTTACGGAGCAACATTAGCATTTATTTGCAGTCATGTTTGTATCCACCTGATGGATGTAAGTCCAATATTCTCTTTTAGCTCTGTTTTTGGTCTCTACCAACTCCTGAGGAAAATTTCCAGCTCTTTAGCTGCTAAATGATCCACTATACTATGGACTCTTCCAATTGGGGTAACACTATTCGGCCAGAGGCCTGTTAGCCGCGACGCTAACTGTAAACAACCACAGACTCAGACTGAACTATGCTAAAACTGTGGTTACTTTGAGTGATAGCCGATAGTCTTGTGGTTTACTCTGGAGGGTTAGCATTTTGCTAACTACTCTTAACGGAATAAAGAGCTGTTTGATTTGTATACTCCTGCATTACGTTACATGTATAAGCCCTACTCGATGCTGTTGTTTCTCACGGTAGGTTTTGCAACGTTATGGATATTGACACTCGTTTGGAGAGGTACTAAATTAGAATTTCACAACCTGGCTCTCAGTGTGATGTTAACCTCGGGTACTCAATCGTTGGGCAATGCCAGTGAATGGTAGAAATATCCACTTCATCTCCTGGAATGTCACGGGGATGAACAATGCTGCCAAAGCCAACAAGGTAATTTCACACCTACAAAAACTTAATGGAGGTATATGTTTTTTTCAAGAGACGAATCTCCGTACCTAGGACGTCTCCCGCATTAAGAAACCTCGGATAGGTCACTTTTTTCATTCGAGGTTTTCCAAGAGGGCTAGAGGGGCTGCGATTATTGTGCAAAGGGACATCGCGTTTGAACTGTCTACATTGGTTTTCGATCCCAATGGGCGCTATGTTATAGCTCTAGGCAAGCTACAGAACACTCCGGTGGTCCTGGCCTCAATATACGCTCCAACTTGGGACGACAAATTCATATCTAAATGTTTCTCCAATATATCTAACTTCACTGATCATCATATAATAATTGGAGGCAATTTTAATCTGGTCTAAGTCACAGATCTTGGCAGATCATGCACTAAACCATCTACCTTGTCTAAGTCAGCCAGTGCTCAAGTTTCATGTGGACCAACTAGGCATAACAGACCCCTGGAGGACAAAGTTCCCCTCAAGCAAAGCCTTCTTGTTCTTTTTGCATGTTAACCGTACCTACACACGGATTGACTTATTTTTTATTTTAATCTCGATAATAGACTTCTATGCAATACACTCTCTTGTGAATACCACAGCATAGTCATTTCAGATCACGCGCCTGTCTCTTTACACATTAACTTTCCCAACAGTAAACCACCCACCAAACATTGGAGATTCAACTCTCACCTATTGTCAAAACTGAAATTTGAAGACTTTCTTGCCATGCAAATTCCATTCTTTTTTTAAATAAATGACACACCGGATATCAGTAGTGATATACTATGGGAGTCCTAGCTTACTTACGTGGTCAAATTATCTCTTTTGTCTCCAGCTTCAAGAAGTCTGAGTGCTCCAAATTGAAGGATATATCATATTAGATTTTAAGATTAGATGCCCAACACTCTGCTGACCCCTCTTTAAGGGTTATCTTCTGCCTACTCTGTCGGAGGCCTCAATTACCTTATTACTCAAAAAGGACAAAGATCCACTTCTTTGCACAAACGTGGACGTCGACTTTAAGATATTAGCATGTCTTAGCTGGCCGTCTCCAGAGGGTCATGCCAACCCTAACACATCCAGACCGGACTGGCTTCATTTCTGGGAGGCATTAATTCTCAAACAATAGGAGGTTACTCAATACGCTGTTTTCGCCCTCTACCGATTCACCCGAAATAGTTTCATCCTTAGATGCTGAAAAAGGATTTGATCGTGTAGACTGGAGGTACCTATTTTATACTCTTGATAAATTTGGCCTGAGTCCAGGTTTTGTGGCATGGATAAAACTCCTCTACGCATCCCCTGTAGCCTCAGTCAACATCAATGGCATAAAGTCAGGTCTATTCTCATTGCACCGGGGCACCCGCCAGGGTTGTCCCCTGTCCCCATTATTGTTTGCCCTGGCAGTCGAACCATTGGCCATATGGCTTCAGAGTGAAAGAAGGTTTGAGGGTGTCTCACCCTAAGGCATATCCCATAAGCTTTCCTTTTATGCTGACGACCTCCTGTTATATTTCCAACCCTGCATCCAGTCTCCCTATAATCTTAAACATACTGGAGAAATTCGGCAAATACTTTATTGTTGTTATGAACGTAACCTTGGAAAGAGCGACTATATCCCTATTAACTCTGCGGCTGATTGTTTCCCTCAGGGCTTTTTCCCTTCCAGAAAGGCCACAGGCGGTCTCAAATATCTTGGTGTTGTGGTCACAAATTCATTTACGGAGCATGTCAATGTCATTAAAATGACAGTATGTACCTATTCCCATTAATAAATCCTTCTTTTCTAAGCTCGACCAGCTGATAGGCTCCTTCCTTTGGGGTAGCAAGCATGCAGGAATTACACAAACAGCCCTTCATCTTCCTAAATCCAAAGGTGAACTAGCTCTCCCGAATCTCCGCTATTACTACTTGGCTTGTAATATTAATAAGCTTCTCTTCTGGAACACATGTGAAACATCGGGCAAAAACCACATTGGGCTCAGCTTGAAACCTCTGTACGTTTTTCACTCTGGTCAGTGGTTTCTTTTCTCAACTCCTGATGTCAGTCAGACAGGTTAGCCCCAACCCAATTGTAACCAATACATTGATTTGGAACCAGTTTAGAAAAGTTTTTGGCCTGCACTCGCAATCAGGCCTAACGCCAATTCTCTGCAATTACAGATTCCTACCCTCCTGTTTTGATCCAACCTTTCAGACCTGGTTTGACAACAGCCTTTGGACTATTAACGACCTCTTTGTGGATGGCGTCTTCTCCTCATTTGCAGACTTGGCAGCAAAATATAGCCTACCCAACACTCATCTGTTTCGTTTTTTTCAGATCAGGCATTTTGCAAAATCTAGTTCACCCCAGTTCCACAATCGTCCTCCAGAGTCAGCGATGGATCGCTTCCTCGCTCTCAATTTTAAGCGAAAAGGGCTTTTAACAACAACAAACAATTACATCCACAATCCGTCACCTAACCGTTTGAACTCTCTAAGGGCTGCTTGGGACCAGGACCTCAGGATCTCTTTGTCTGACGAACAGTGGGAGCAAATATTGGGCTGTGTACATACCTCTTCTATATGTGCAAGACAGTGTAAAGTTTTTGACAGAGTCCATCTCACCAATTTCAGACTGGCCAAAATGTACCCCGACAGGACATACTTGTGTAATAGATACAGTCGCCTGCTGACTATAGCCATATGTTTCTGTTTTGCCCGCAGCTATCAGAGTTCTGGACTTCAATATTTGAAACAATCAGCAAAATGTCAGGCCGAACTATAAACTTTGAGCCACTTGTCGCCCTCTTCGGTATCTCCTCCACACATAACATGCCTAAATCCACACAATTTTTTTGCTCAAAGGCTTATTCTTCTCAAATGGACCCATTCTGCACCTCTGACTCATAACAAATGGATTCATGAAATATTGTGCTGTATCACACTTGAAAATATTAGGATCTCCTTACAAGGTTCTTTAGATACTTTTTACAAAATATGGCAACCCTTCCTATTGCAGAATCTGACAACTAGCTGAGCTCCCCCCCCCCCTTTTTTTATTTGTTGCTTTTCTTTTTATTAACATTGCTTTTTATTATGATTACTATTATTTTATTAATGCTTTCTCTATATCCATTTCATTATTAATATATCCCCCTCCCTTTTTTTTTGATATGTGTGTTTGTATGTTTGCTTAAGTATACACTCATTTGTCTGCACTCTTCACTTTAATTTCAAGTGCTAGAGGACAAAATGTATTTTAGTACATCACAAACCTGCTGATTTACTTTCATATGATGTTTTGAGTGCTTGTGAACATTCATCTGCCTTCTCTAAGCATGTGAAAGTGTGATTGTGTGGTGAGTGGGGAAATGGGGTGGGTGGGACTTCACAGGACTTCCTTGCCTTGTTATATTGCCCTTGTCACTTTGTAATATTTTTCAACTCTGTGCAAAAAAACAGACATTTGATTAAATGATCCACTATGTTCACCAGCTCGTCTCTAACTGCTGTCTGGTGCTGAGCAGGTAGTTTACAGAGGGCTTTTAGAGCTTTTTCTTTGAAAAAAAGCTGCAGATGTGTGTAAAACCAAAACGGTAAAGCTGCAGGCCCAAAAACCAAAACAAAAGCTTAAAAATGCCAAAATGCATATTGTAAAACTATTCCTAGAAGTTGAGGTCATTTCAAAGAAAATAAACTGCCTCTGTGTGTATTTAATCAAGCTGTGAGATCTGAACGCTCTTCCTCGCTGCCTGTATAGTGGTTGAGTATGAGAATTTTTTTCATGGCTTTTCACATGAGAAGAAACTTGTTCTCAGCCACCCGGAGACGAGAATACAAGATAAGAGATCAAACCTGACAAGGTGGGTTGTAGAAAACAAGAGTTCTCCTTTTAATTTCTACAGCCACAGCATACTGTTCATTTACAGTACAGACTCCCAATTTTAAATTTGATTTAGCACACATCACAGTTTAAAGTTTTCAAATGAAAAATACAATACAACTATGAAAAAAAGACATATGCACAAATTAAAACCTATAAAAAATATAAAAACAGTACTCTTAAATCTCATTTCGACAAGTACCATTTCAATAACAAAACATTTAATAATGCACAATAGAGCAGACAAATTCAACTGAACCATTAGTTTTTTAAATAGAAGGAAAAGACATTTTTTTTATCATGCAGAGTATGTAATATTAAATAACGAATCAAACAAAAATAATATATACTTCTCTATATATCTCTCTCTCTCTTTTAAATTTTCAAGTCAAAAGCACTCCCGTCCCTTATATAGGGAAAAAACGAGTTTAAAAACACCAGAGGACCCACAATGCTTTCATTAGCTGCCATTGTCGCATGGCCTTTTATCGAAATCATTACCTCAGCAACATCTTTTTGGCACAGAAAAAGACGTTCATAATGGCAGTAGCATTTTGCATTATAAAAGAGGGCGGAGCTATTAGCTCTTTTTCCATTATAAAATAAAAAAAGCAACAAAAGAAGAAAGGACATTCTGTGCACTGACATCAGTCAGGAGAGTGGCGTCTCCCCCCAGCAGGGTGTGAGGCAAGCAGTTGGAGCAGCTCAGTCCTACTGCAGCATGCTCTTGATAGTCTTGTTGGTTGATTCATCATTCAGATGCTTGGTTGTGTACCTGCAGGTGAGAAAATAAAACACATCCAGATCACATCTTCCTGCACACAC
This sequence comes from Sander vitreus, assembly GCF_031162955.1. Lineage (NCBI taxonomy): Eukaryota > Metazoa > Chordata > Actinopteri > Perciformes > Percidae > Sander > Sander vitreus. Next base: position 18,305,432 of record NC_135876.1, read on the forward strand.
AGAGTTGGAGTAAGTAGAGAGAATCTGTATTACAGATCATTTGCTTTAGTAACAGTACCTATACAACAATGCAAAAACACTGATATACAGTATTACTATAAAAATTCACATTATTCAATTGTTAATACTGATGCATAAATGTGGAAGCAGCATTTTACTGTTTTAGGTGGTAGAGCTGGAGCTAGTAGGTCTGCAACTAACAATTATTTTCATTATAGATTAATCTGCTGAATATTAATTATTTATTGATAAACAAGATTCTTTTTTTAATAAAATGCCCAAATTGTGAAAAATGGCCATAATAATGTCCTAAAGCAGAATGTGACTTCTTCAAATATCCTGTTTTGTCTGAGCAACAATCCAAAAGGTATTCAGTTTTATTTCATGTACTGCAAATAAAAGCCTAAAATCCTTACATCCCAGAAGCTGCAACCAACAAATATTTAGCATTTTCACTTTAAAAAAATGGCTAAAACAAGATAAATCTGATAGGGTCGTGAGATGATTAATAGGAGAGGAAAGAAGAAGAAAAACAACAAAAGTTCTGCTACGTACATTTTTGGATAATTTGACTTCTTTGGGCCTCTTTGGGTTATTTGAATAAAACCATTGGATGGGAAATCTTTGATGTAACTTCTAACAACTCAGACACATGAAAAGGAGCCCAAAATAGACACTGCTTTTTGAAACAAGCCAGAAAGGTTGGGAACCACTGGTTACATCTATAACTTTGCATTTTATAATCATATTTTTTTTAATGTAAAATCTTGATCTGAAAAGTAACAGGTAAATACTGTACAGAGTAAAAGCTACAATATTTCTCTTAAAAATGTAGTAGCGAAGTATAAAAGTAGCATAAAATGGTACCTCAAAATTATAATTGTTCAAGTACAGTACTCAATTTACTTTCCAACACTGCGTATCTACAATATTTTGTCATCTTCTGACAGATCAGAGATAAAACCTCTAAAAGAAAATCTGGCGACTTCTGCATGGGAGTGACTTTTTGCGACCGAGTAGCGCTGGCGTGCCTCGGGCCCCGACACAGAGAGAGAGATACAGATGTGAGGTCACCACAGAAATGGACCCGTCATCTGGAGCAGCTGTAAGCGTTAGGGGAGGCGGGTATAAATTTGGGAGACTGTAAGGGGGGACGAGGTGTCAGATGTAATCGGCCTTTCTGGAGAGGCCTTGACACCCGACCCTGATCTGGCAAAGAGGGCCCACAGCTGACAGAATCCGTGCTGGACTATGCAGAGAATGAGTCACTATGCTGAGGGGGGAGTGAAATCAACCAAGAGGTCTGTCAGCCTTCTCCTTTTCCAATGAAAGCCACAACTGTAGCTGCAATCACATTACATGCTGGGCTGTATGAGGAAAAACTCAATTTGGTTTCAACATGAGCTTACCTGAGAGCGTTGAGAAGGCCTTCTACGCTGTTCGGAGGCTGATCTTTGAGGACTTTGATGCAGCCTTTCATCTGTGGACAAGAAACACGCTGTTAGCTTTAAATAGCAAGCTGTGAAGTGGGATAGAGGAGCGAACATGGCCAGTGGTGGTACATTCACTCATGTACTGCACTAAAGTACAAATCTAAGGTACTTGTTCCTTACTTGAGTATTTCCATTTTATGCTACTTTATACTTCTACTCCACTACAAACATTCTACTGTATACTGCAAAAACATTTATCTGACAGATTTAGTTACTTTTCAGGTTAGTGAAAACTAAAGAATGATGAAATTATGGATTTGAGTTTTTCTGATAATCTGAAGGATAGTGTTCTTTTATGTCTGGAAAAAATGATCCTACTTCTTAAGCTACATAAACAATTTAAAAAACAACATTTGAATCAGCTGAAACAACTCAATGAAGCTGAAAACAGGGCTCTTTTTGGGACCTGAAAAGTTGAATTTTTAGAGATACAAGGTTCTCACAGGACAGTGACGCTACAAACATGTGATGATCTTATAGAATATGATGCATTGCTGTAGATTAAACTACCCAACAGTATATACAATAACCTTCAACCTCTACGGCAGTAAATATTACAAATATTCATCCAGAAATATAAATGTAAAACACTGAAAGGGAACATTTTGCTGCACAATGAGTACTTTTATCACATTTTGCTGAGAATACTTTTACTTAAATAAGGTTTTGAATGCAGGACTTTTCACAGCGTGGTATTAAAAGTGTTACACCACTGAACGTGACAGTACTCACGTCAATTTTAGATGACTTGGCGAAAGCTCCTACAGGATGGACGTAGTCGTACAGGATGATGACCCCGACCATCACCCGGAGGCAGAAGGACACCGTCTCCTCACTGGTGAACCGGCTGCGGTACTCCCTGAAAGGACACGAAGCGAGGATTAGACGCATGAACGGAAAGAACAACTGAAGCAGCTCGTAACAACACAGGAAGTCACTCACGGTGTTTCCAACATGACTTTACACACACTCGCCATCGTGCTTAAGCAGTCCGTCGTGTTTTCGATGGGCAGGTTCTTGTTCTGTATAAAAAAAATAAATAATCAAATTTAAAAAAAAAGACGTAAAAAGAAAGGAGAGGATGCTTTCACACATCTGTTCAAAGTGTTCACTGCTTTCTCACGTCAGTCTCACCTCCGATACAAACTTGGTTGTGCCGTCACTTAACGCTTTCAGCATGGGCGTGGCGTCGGCGTAGAACAGAGAGATCCGATTGGCCAGTTCATTGTTGACTTCATTCTCACCATCCGCCTGAAAACCATTACAAATAATGACATTTTATTGTGAAATTCTTTTCATTCTTCCATCTCTTCAGGTCAAAGGTCGGCTACTGTACATTACAGAGACCCTGGAGCTCATGAGGACTCTTGTATCCGTCTTACCCCAAATACACACACGCAAAACGTCATTAAACCTTCCCGTCCTGCCGAGCTGAAGGGATAGCGGCCGCCACAAAACTCTCTTTCCCTGGAAAACCAATATCCTTAATTCAATGGACAAAATAGCCTTTGTGAGAAGCATAAAGGACGAAAATGGCATTGATTTTATTCATGAGTTCATGTACTCGTTTCCTCTGCCCACTGTAGCTCTATATGTCTGTTATGAAACTGTAAAGCTCAAAGTGAAAGCAGGGTCCTTGAACGACCTTTACAGATATAGTTCACATGTTCAAAACATATAGAAACCGGGCTTCTCTCGTCTGGACCAAGCTCCAGATCTGGCCTGAACTGAAAATCAATCCGGACCAGTCCGTCTAACAACATTATGTGGGGATGTATTTTCTTCGGTTTGAGTGCTGCATGTGTTATTGATCCACATTCTTAATAGTGGTCAGTGTGTCCAGCATGTGATGCTAATGTTAGCAGCGAGATGTTGTTCACTAAGATTGCAAAGAAAAACGACAACAGGGAATTAAAAAGAGAAATCGACTTCTATGTAACTGTATGTGATACAGAGTGGCTGTGGCTGTTAATGCTAATGACATGGCTTTTATATTGCTGTGTGTTTCCTCGTTTGTTTTGTGTAAAAAGATTAAACCGATGCTGTTGTCGGAAAATATGTTCCACAAGGGTACGGGTAAGCAGTGTTTGTATGAGTAATGTGGTGGGTAACATACAACTCAATTTAAAGAGATAGACCGTGGAATAAGAGGCAACTGGATTCAAAACAAAAGAAATATTGTAACAACTGGAATGTATGTTTATGTATAAAATTGTTCAATAAACATAAAGTTGGAAAAAAAATGAAAAATAGAGTCCAGCGCTAAACCTGTGTGTTCATACCGCAGCTGCACGACAAAACAAACACCTGGATCAGTGTCTCTGATCCGACTTGTCACACCTTTTGTGGACAGGTTCAAGGCTCTGGATACAGGCAAACTGTCACTTCTCCCACCAAGTCAAGCCACCATGCTGTTTCACTGAATGGGTCTAGTTTTATTTGATTGATTTCCGTTCTGGGTTTAAAATACATAATAAGCTAATTTCATCTGGAAATATTAAAGGTTTTGTTTGGGGCCACGCTTGTGGTTGTCATGCAGCTCCAATACACTGCAAATAAAAGGAATTTAATTAAATAAAATCACAACTGAGAAATACAGATATAAAAACACAGAGCCCTGCTGCTCCTCCTGGTTTCCCAGCTGACTAACGCACATCCTGCTGCTTTATAGTTTCAGACTAAACGAGACGTTGAAAACACCTGGCGGGTAACAAAGAACAAGGTGTCTAAAGCAGCCTGTTCTGAATGTGTCTGCATATTTTAAATAACATTGTTTCCTGCCTGTTTTTGTTTTTTTAATGAGAACACTGACAGAATAGGAATAATCTCCCAAAAAATGTCAAACCTATTCATGTTTTAACAAATGATGACATATGAGCTCAAAGACTTTGTTACCGCGGGGACAGATGTTTCATCTCAGATGTCTGAATGATTCAGTTGTCTGAGCGGTGACTAAAACGCGGCGGCTGCTGCTGCTGCTGCTGCTGCTGTGTGAGAGGACGGCCGGCTGAGCATCTTTCAGCAGTGGCAGGTCCTAATGACAACTTGTCGGGGCCCATTTGCCTAATGGCACATTCTGGTTTGGAGAATAAAAACCTCCTGTCAGACGGTTAAAACTAAGAGCAGTTCATTCTGCATTACACTGAAATCTCACCATGTCCTGCATTAAAGTATCTTTTAAATGTCCTTGAAGCTGCTGAATAAAGATGTATATCTGGTGGAAGCTGTTGTCTGCGATCAATACAGGAAACATCAAACACTATCATAATAGCATTGAGTGGCTGTTTCAGTTTTATGGCACTTAAGGGATACTTTACCGATTGTTGTATCATTACAATGTGGTCAGTTCAGGCAAACGAACAATGCCAAACCTCCCTCCTTTCTGGTGCCCAGATCATCCATCTCACTTTTGCCGACAAATGAGCGAGGAGCTCTGGGCGCCGACAACAAGGAGGGAAGCCAAACACCGTTCAGCTGCATGGTTGAAAATCGGTAACGTTTCCCTTTAAACCACAAATAATAGATTAACTTTAGGTACACTTGCAGACTTCTCAGACTTTAAGGTCACTTATTTGGTCCACCTGAAAAGAAAAAAACAAACAAAAAAAACAACTATCATTGTTGCCTTTTAGATCAGACCTTGTAGAGCTGAACATGAAGTCAAATGGACTAGCTCATCATAACTCGACTTGATTGGACAGTTTTGGCGATGCCATCCTGCATCATCAGCGCTACATGTATCCATGTAAAGGAATTCACATTCTCAATTCAAATGCATGATTCTGAATAACTGACCACTGTTGAGGGCTTTCATTGTAGCAGACAATGGTGAAAAATGTGATCAATGATCAGTGTTTTGCAAAGCCCAAGATGACATCCTCAAATATTTTGTTTTGTCCACAACTTAAAGATATTTCAGTTCATTTTACTCAACTGAGTAATAGAAAATATTCATATTTAAGGCCTGGAATCAGAGATTCTTTAAAATGATAAATCGATTATCAAAATAGTTGGCAAATAATTTAATAGTTGACAACTAATTCATATTTGCAGCTCTAACAGACTCCACATTGACCTGGAGTTAGGCATTTCATCTCTAGAGGGTTTGGGCCATGCTACTGATTTGGGATCAGTTTCTGCCGCCACGCACTGCTGCCCGACACTTTGTGCTTCAAACTCCCTGAAACTCCCTGTGGGGCCTCCGACTTCATGTTGCGAGACGCTTCCTGCCACACTCTCTGACTCCTGGGGACTCTAACAGTCTGCAAACTTTGTCCATCACTCCTGCAGTCTGAACTGAGCTAAAATTATAAATGAAAAATGATGGCTCTATTCCTCATCAGGTCTGAGTATACACAAATCACTATAATCCCAACGATGACACATTTTTGTATTTGATCAGGGCCAGCGCCATGGAAATACTGAAGGAATACAAAATGTCAGACTCAGAGATCTCTGCTCAAATCTATTGATAGACGACATAAAAGCTCCCCTTTGTTTGCAATGGTACATCAGTCTCTTTGTGGGATCATCACTGCGAGCAACACCTTTTCTAACAAGTAGTTAAGTGATCCTTTCTTAATATAAAAACCATTGATTATGGCCGCCCAGAGGGGAGAGGGACATAATGTGCTCACCGGTACGTTGTTGAGCCGCATTCGGCTCAGGGTTCTCCTATAATAGCTGAAGTCATTCTGAATGGCAGGATTTGTCATCTGCAAAAACCAAACAGAAATGGATTTTAATAAAGAGACAGTTGGGGAAGAGTTTCTCTACATGTCTGTAGGTGGCACCGCCTGCAGCAGAACATTCAGTTCTGGATCAAACGCGCCGTTGTCATGACACAATGTTTTAGCCAACAAGGCAGAAACGTAGCTTTGGGGGAAATTACATGAAAAGAACACTGATACAATTACAGTTGTATTTGCTGAACTGGATTTTAATCCTCTGACACTCATCCCCCTTTTACATCCACATCCCCTCTCATCCTGTCAGGAATAATTTGGTTATTTTGCGGTTACAGTCGGGCTGTGCATCAGTATAGATTGTGACAAGAGGGTCAACAATTATAAAGCTGACAAAAGTATACAAGGTCTTAGTAAGGAGAGAACAGTGGACAAAGGTAGGCCCACAGTCTGATATTATACAAACTTACAGCCTCAGATAAAAGCCACAGGAGTCGTTTAACTTCTTTGATTCCTACAAAAAATATAAATCATCTGATTTCGACGTGAAGCCGAACTGACCCCTGAAACAGAAGCCAGCCAACCAGAGAGCTTCTTTCAAACGTCACCAGCAGTAAGAGCTCATCATGTGGTTAATTATCCTCATTCCTGTATGAGCCTGTCACAGTCAAAGCTGCACTGGCAGCATGCTAATCCCGCTACAATAGACTGGTACTCAGTCTGTGTCCACTGTGTGCACCAGGAGAGACAGGCTGCTTCGCCAGGGAGGGGCTGCACGCCACACAGACACTTTAACTAGGTCAGAAGCCCATGTATGGGTGTGAAAGATTGATGAATAGGCCTGGCATGCCACCTTGCACCCCCTACCTTCATGTTTTTATCTTGCCAGCCGGGGTAGTGGGCACTAATTGGGATGTCGCAGCAAATCACCTGGGGGTGTCGACGTGTGCGTTTTTTTATTTATTTATTTTAAGTTTTTGTATCTAAGGAGCGAGGGTGTAGGGGAACCAGTTCACCCACAGTCAAACCAGATGAGTGCTCACACAATTATGTTTTTGACAATGGGTATTCGACCGACAGACGCTTGATTCCTGGTGTTTTCTGGGCTGCATACAACCAATTTGTGTCTTAATTCAAGTTCTTGAAGTTCCCCTCCCTCCATCATTTCTAAAAACCTGCTACAGAACTCGACTCAGGACAACAACAATTTCCAGACCTCTCTCCCCGCTATAACCCTTATCAGACATTTCACGGACATGAACTGTATTATAAACAGCAGAGCCGTATTAGGATTCTAATTAAATGCTAATCACGCAATTCCAGTTTAAAATTGCAGAGCTAAAAATCAATTTGAGAGCATCAGCAGCTTGTAGGGCTACACAGTCTGGTTTGTATCACAGGAGAAAAGTGCAGAATGAATAACATCTTAAAAAGGTGAGTTTGGGGTTCAACAAGCAGAAACTGATATGTTGGAGAAAGAGACGGACGTACTTTAAGCTCATCAAAGCGCAGCGTGAAGTGCAGGATCTCTGCGAACTGCTTGGCCAGCGCCTGCTCCCGCTCCAGGTGCTGAGTGGGGTCGTTGTAACTCTCGCTGGTCAGAGCTCCCAGCAGGCTGTGCAGCGCCGCCTCTGTGAATAAATAAGAGATATCACTTTTAGAGGTGCAGCGCTGTCAGAGGGGCGGCCACAAAAACATCAGCTTTTTTGTGGAAGATATACTGTATGTGGTCTGAGCTTTTATTCATTCTGTAAGGACCCGGATGAACCTTGAGACTCTGGTTGATGTGTGAAAGTCTTCCAGGTCATCAGTGAGTGCTGCTGAATAAGGTTTCATATTCAGTTTTTTGTCATTCAAGCACCCAGTTAACAGCTGAAGTATCAGATCTACATGCAAAGGTCATAAGTCGAAGGCAATATTGTATATAGCATAAAGAAGTGATGAATATTCAGATATAAAACAGTTAGTCAATAAATCAATTGACAATTATAGGGCTGCAACTTTTCATTGGTGATTCATCTGCAGATTATTTTCTCAATTGCTTATTTCTTTAGTCGAATGTAGTATGAAATGTGATGTCTTCACATGTCTTGTTTTGTCCAAACAGTCAAAAAAAAAAAAGAGATATTTAATTTACTATCAGAAAAAGAGAGGCGACTACTTGTTGCCATTGTATGGATAACGTGATAATCTGTTCACTGGAAAAAAATAATCAACAGATTAAATCGACAATAAAAAGTGATTAGTTGCAGCCCAAACGCATAATTAGGTATAAAATGCACCTGTCAATACTGTCGTCAGTGTGTCGGACAGTTAATCTACACAAGCCAGAACAGAAGTCGTCTCACCAAAATGCTAAGATCCTAAAGACTAAAACTGGTGCTAATCCAGCTCTGCTCTGTATTCATATAGAGGTAAAGTCAAGGTTTTTAATAACACCTAAAATCCCAAATGTGCCATAAATGTGCACACAGTTTGTGCTTCATAATGACACCCTCTTTGCATAGACCCTCGATTCAGATAAGGAGAAACTCCCTCAGGAAGATCAACAGAGGACAGAACCTTCTACATGTGCAATGGATAAGGCCAAAGAACAGCTCCTAAAGTGGATCATAACACAGTTGGATATGTGAACAGTGCACTATGTCAGCAGGCTGAAGCATCCTGATTAGGACAGAGACAGATAATGAGGCAGTGGTGGTGCCCAAACTGCCCAGGGCCAGTATGGGAGGAGGAGGGGGGGGACCAAGATGCAGATGAGACATGGGACTAATTATCTCATTGGCATGAAATGGGGGGGACGGGATTTCATTCAAGCAGGATTACACATTGTTTTGACGGTAGGTAAATACAAAGCCCGTGCTATGCCTTGACTTAGCATACCCACAGACCGATAATTAAGCATGCATGAGGAACACCGGCAGGGAAATGAGGAACGATTAAGTGAAATGTAGTGAACTACTTGCACACAAGTAATATTATTAAACAGTGTCTTGTTCAAACACACAGCACACAAAATAGAAAATCTTTGAAGCCCAGAGGGAAGTTTTATTTATAGATGCAGACAGTGTTCAGAATTCAGTCTAGACGCTAAAGAGAGGCTTCAATAATGACATAACCCAGACGAGCTTGACATCTGATGCAATAAGGCTGCGTGGAACCACATCAGTGCTTTGGCTAGATTTATTGGAAGTCTACTTTACAATTCTTGTTGATTACACATGACAATGAGCATGTCAACATAACGTAGGAAAGAGCAGATTCAGACAGTGGACTACTTAAGATAACTCTAAGGGGACTTTTAGGAGACGGACAGAGCGCTGGCAGTGCAGTGCAGTAAATTGAGCACGTTTGCCATTCAGTAATGACTCCCATCTGCTTGGTACAGCGTTTGCAGCGAAGCGGCTGATTAAAAATGGCCTTAGTAGTGCAGTTTTTTTAACCCCCACCTACGACCAAGTCAAAACAGAAGTTAAGATGGAGCTGCTTTCAGGCCTTTAGAAATGAGCCACTCTAGTATGTCGGGAAGTCGGGGACGGGCGGTGCGGGGGGAGATGTCTGATCTCATCAGATCACGGCAGAGCAGGCAAGCAGAATGCGGGCATGTAGGCGCAATACTCGCCGAGAGGGGAGGGTCAGAGGATGGCGGGACTTTAGTCTGGTCAACAATGTCTGATGGACCAGACTGACACTAAATCAGATTTCAACAGTAAAAACCTGTAATCTTGAAAATCAGTCTTAGGTCTGTAGTCATCAATGTTAAATCTAAGTCAAATGTGTGTCAATGCAGGAATTAGTTGTTTAAGCAGGAGAAATCAGCCCCTTTATTTCATATGCAAAGGAAATTAATTGACCAAGCTATACAGAATCAAACTATTAATAAAAGTTAACAATTTAAGGCAATTACCAGGCAAAAATTCACAGTCACATTTACAGGTTCCAGCTTCTCAATGTGACAATTGTGTAGCTATTCTGTTTTATAGTGCTGTAAAATTAATACTGAGGGGTTTTTGAATGTTTTTACTAACAAAACAAGTAATATGAGGATAACATCTTTGGTTTTGTAGCTAGAAAATGTATATTGTTCTGTCAGCAATGTAAAATGTATTGTGAATCAACGTAATAACTTGTAGTTGGAGCAGGAGAAATCTGTCCCTTCAATTCCAGTGCAAAGCTAATTGCATAATATTCCCTCCATAATATCTATCATCCTTGGTAGTGGTGCTCTGCAGATCCACCAGCCTGTAGAAAAGGTTTCTCAGCTTCACGCATATCAGGCAGGACAGCCGACTGCGGAGGCCATCACTGCTCCTGAAGTCTAAAGGCGAGGCAGTGAAATAGAGCAGCAGCCGAGGCTGGGAGATGGCCTACTTCGTTACATAACAGCCATCACCAGGCTTCTGCCGCCCACTGCTCCCATTGACTACCTTCTCCACCGCCACTGGGATTACAGGGTTGAGGGCGTCAAGGCATGGCGGGCTCCACTCCCCCTCCCCCCCCCCCAAGCCTCAGGGTCGTAAGAAGATCAGGGAGCAGTAAGCCTACTCCCCCCTTCCCCCCTGTATCCATGCTAATTAAACAACCTATAGCCCCATCCTACACAGAGGTCAGTGCACAGTGCAACGCAAGCAGCATGTTGAGAAATGCATGGCTGTGGGGGTTTTCAAAGCTTGTTTATTTAAGGCTGGAGTGCATGTGTGTGTGTGTGTGTCTCGTTGCATGTCTGTTAACTTTTGCAGCTCAGCAGTCGATATTGCAGATGCACATGCAAACAATTAAGGTCATGTATGGAGGATGTGTCTACGGCGGCACTGAAAGACCTTTTACATGAAGGACGTCTGCTTTCGTCCTTCATGGCATCATGTCTGGCACTTGCTTAAAATGATAAACTGCATTAAAACTGTTGACAGCACAAATTGTTGCACGTTAGGATTTTTCAGTCACACATAACAGTGCTTGTGTTTGAGCAAAATCTCACAGGACACCTAAGTTTGTTCCACTTGAAACCATGAGTGTGATTCTGAGAACCACTCGTGTACATTTTCCTGGCCTACATAATGAAGGCAAGGCAGCTTTATTTGTATAGCACATTTCAGCAACAGGGCAATTCAAACTGCTTTACATAAAAAGATTAAAATACAAGAATAAAAGTTACAGTGCAGTATAAGAAATTAAACATTAAAGAGCAGTTAAAAACAGTTAAAAAATATAAACGCAGATAAAATACGAGATTTTATGGTGCTAGTATGGGACAATGTATAAGGGTGCTGACACACAGGGCCGATTATCGGCCGTCGGACCGTCTGGCGAGGTCGGTGACTCGAGTCTGTTCGGTGTGTTCCGTGCCGTCGTCCGTCCAAGGAGCCGTCGGCCTTCGTTTTGGACGACCCGACATGCTCAGTCGGCGACAGGGCAGTCGGGACTCACCCGGAAATGGCGAGCGGATGAGTCTCTCAAAATCTGACAAAAATCTTTTTTAAAAAATCTTTTTTTTGTCGATCTGAAATGAAGACAGATTCAGCAACTGCACGGCCTATTTCTCGCTTAAAATGTTTTCAGAAACACGTTTCAGTGAACTATTTTAGTACAATATGAGATCGTATTCTGAACAAGCCGCCATGACAGTCTGGCTGTGAGTTTCCGGAGAAAAAAGAACCACGTGGCGCGTTCATCCAATCAGCTGCCGGTTTTCATTTTCTGGGAAACAATCGGACTGTTAATGGAAACAATACAGAACAGCGCTGCCTGCTGCTATGGAAACGTATTACGTTTTGCGCACGCGCAGAGCGTATGCTGAAGTCGCCGTCTCTTCAGTGTGTTCTGAGGCACTTTTTGGACCTCGGGGACCCGACTGATCAGTCCGACTGCCTTTTCTGCCGACGGTCGGCCGTTGGTGTGTAAGCACCTTAAGCTGTTAGCCTGACAAGACAGACTCTGAAACTCCGAACACATCTTCCTTTTTTAAGGTGGACTTCAGTGCCGTTCTTTGTTCTTTTCTCAAAGAAAAGCTTAACTCCAAGTCTTCCAGAAGACCGCTGTTCCCAGCAGCAGCAGCCATAAGCCCGCCTACTGACTCTATACACGATGTGATTGGCCTGACCAGAGTTTGGTTTTTCCAGCTCGCAAGCCAACGGAGAGACCCCCCTGGCTGCAAATTAAAATTAGCTGCCGCTAGGGTGCCGGTAGATTTCTAGGCTAATAAGCCGTTGCTCTATAAACGTAATCCACAATCCTGCAATCCTTGCCGTTCCCAGAACGGGCCGGTCCCACCGGTCTTACTTTTTAATTTCTCTTTATATGCTTATATAGATTTTCATACAGTTTCAACAATGCAACTTCAGTATAAGAAATGAACACTTATTTAAAGAAAGGCAACATCAAAAAGAAAGGTCTTCAGCCTTAATTTAAAAGAACCAAGATTTTTCTTTCTAAAAGAAGGAGTTTGTTCCAGATATGTGGAGCATAAAAACTGAATGCTACTTCCCCTTGTTTAGTTCGGACTCTGGGGACAGCAAGCAGACCTGTCCCAGAAGACCTGAGAGGTCTGGGTGGTTTATAATGTAGCAGCAGATCAGAAATGTATTTTGGACCTAAACCAATTACCGATTTATAAACCAGCATGAAGGGTCATGTAGACAAAGAGCAGACAGATACGTACCTAATCTCTGGGAGAACTGATAAAACTTCTTCAGTTTCCCCACCAGGGGAACCACAGCCGCCCACGCCTGCTCCTGTAACACATCATCGTTTGGATTCTGGATTGCCTGGAAATACAAACACCAAAAAAAAATCATCTTACAAAATCATAAATCTTACAGAAGGTACACGTTTGCAAAGGTAAATACAATTTAAGGCACCCATAACTGTGTGTAGTGACCCTTTTCTAGGGGAATTCCACCGATTTTACACATCCAAGTCTCTTTACAGGTCTTGGGAAGTACTACTGCATAGTACTGATAGTTTTTTTTTTTACTTTTGTTTTAAACAAAAAAAATAATAAATATTATTTATAGAGGGCAATAGGGCCAAAAGGACTCGTCAGATCCAGTTACAGGTAAAACCTATACTCATGAACTCTAAATAAAGTCCTCCTATGAACCTTTTCTGCACAGCAGGTGTAGCCTACCTCTCTGATCTCTTGCCCCGCTCCTTTGTACGCCTGTAGCTCGTCCAGGACCGCCTTAGCGTCCTTCAGCACCACGTCCACCTGCTCCCACACCTCTCGCTCTGCATCTGTGGGCTGGGCATCTGCAAAGGACAACAACAATGTGATTGGTACCCAATCCATATTCACACTGGGCTCAACATGAGTAAAAGGCAGCTCTAGGAAGTATATCATATCCTCTCTGATACGATAGAAAGTCTAATATGCAACTTTCTATTATGCAAATGAAAAGTTCGCTAAAATAATCTCATCTTTCCAGCGCTTCCCGATAAATTTGGACACCACCCACTTTCCTGGCTGAGAGGAGGAAAATGGAGCAAGATAGGAGAAGACAAATGAAAAAGGGTTATGCACTCTTTCTGTAACAGCTCCAGGTGTAGAGACGGTTCAGTTTCAGAGTTTTGTTTGCTTGTTTTTGGTTTGAGAGAAGTGGCAATAAAGAATGGCAACACTATGAACCTTTTCCACCACCTGAAGCAAGAACACCTTGCCAAGTGTGATGACTGTAAACTTCTGCTCCCCTGCAGAAGAAATGCCTAAAACACAGCTCCTATCAGCAGCTACAGTAAAGTTTTTTTTTTTTTTTCCCACCATATGGTATTTTTTATTTTATTTTGCATCGTAATTTATTTTGTAATTAGTCATTTAAAAATCATAATTTAAATATTTGGTGAGAGTCTCCCTGACGTCTGATTTTGCTGCGTAACGGCATTCTGAAAATGCAGATACAATGCTGAGAATGCAGTTAATTTAGAGAAAACTTTACAACGCAAGTCTTGCATAAAAGGTATTTGTTGGAGATATAATCACAATGCTCTTTTAATACAAAAAATTCCTAGAAACAGTGTGAGCTATATGAGGCATCGTTTTCTCTAAAGGTATGACTGAGTCTCTGGCTTTGCCAAGTGTGAGAATACTACAGCACAGGATCAAGCCGTGTTGAGGGGCCTTAGGCTACGCAGCAGCTGAACTTCAGTGCTTTATATCTGAGGAAGGCTCTGCTGCAACTCTGCCCTGATTGATATTCTGCACACATTCCAGCATGGAAGAGTCAGGTTGGTGAAAAGTGCAGAAGCTCTAGTGGTAGATTTAATTCTTCTGCCGCTGGGAAGAACATTGTGTAAAAGATAAGTGGGGGTGAAAAGACTTTCAGAGTTTCAGAGTTGATAATGTTATGGTAAGATATTCATGTGATCGATATCAGAAGGAGAGAGGGGTGGGGGAGGGCAATTACTTAAAAAAGAAACTCACTTTCAAAATCGAGGAAAAAATTGGGCTCCTGTTCCAGATCTGTGCAAGTCAAAACTTTCAGTAGGTTCCCCATGTTACGATACCTGTTGAGGAAAAGAGAGAAAAATCAGTAGATGGAGCAGTAAAGTGAGCAGGTGGTGAAACACTACTGTATCCATGACACCTCACTCCTGCTCCGCTTTACTGCTCTGGTGCCCCAGATGTGCCCACTGTTCATAGGCACCAGCGCTCCCCTTGGACCCCCCTCCCATGTGTGTTTCCTGTGCCCAGGCTGTTGCCAAACCAGATGTCAAACCAAAAAGTCTCCAAAAATAATCCCGTTTACGTTTTTTTCTGCTTCATTAACTTTTTTCCCCAGCAATCGTGAGCATTTACAGGCAGCTGTATGCAAAGTAATCCATTTTGCGAGCCACCACAGGGAAATCACATATAATCTCATCGACACATGAAGTAGTTGTTTGCTGCACATGACAGGACACATCCAATTAAACTTTGGAGGAAGGAAGTTGTCATGCAGAAACATAAAGAGGACCCATTTATAAAGTCTGTTTGCATGTGAATTTCACCTTTTAGGATTTGGGATTCACTCACAGAATTAGGAAATGCAATGCAGTGTGTTCGTCAAAGGAGCTGAAACATATCGTCAATATTTAACATGCCTTTGTAACGTAAGCACATGTGGTGCAGTGACTTATATTTACTGCAAGAGCACAGTGCGTCTGTACTGTAGTCGGTATAATATAATAGAAATATGCATTCCATGAGTCACGTTGGACAACTTTTATGCAGGCAGTTCTTAGTTTTTTGCATCACGGGGCAAACCCGTCATAATAACCTTTGAGCGTACTATAATTCACGTGGTCTGAAAGAAAACTAGACTCTTGGCTCTGTTGTCAGGCTTTATAAAAATCTAGTTGTGGCAGGAGACTTTGGCCAATCACAGGTCATTTCAGAGAGAGGGCATTCCTATTGGCTGTTCTAAAAATGTAGATGCGTGTGCACGTCCCTTCAGATGGTAAAAGCGTGATTCAATGGTGAGAAATCCTGCAGAAAAACATGCTATTCCAACATTGGCAACAACTGTGTACACTGCAAAGCAACCCAAAAAGAGGAAGACAGACTTCTCAAAAAGAGTAACAATTAATGCAATAAAAACGTGTCAATATGGCGACGCGTTTCAGAGATGGGGAGAAAATGTTGCTAATAGTTTGGCCTTCTGCTAACCGTTGCCAAAGGCTCACAGCTGCAACTAATTCAAATTCATGTGTATGTAGCTAGCTAGAGCCTCGAATCACGGTATGCATTTTCAAATTCTGGCGGGGTTTCTTTTTTGCCTTCTCCAGTAAAACTGTTATTTGCAGCCTTAACTAAATAATTATCACTTATTCAATGGACATATATAATAATTGTTGATTATGTTTTTGTCTAAACTAAGCATTTCCAAGCCCAAAGCAATGTCTTCAATTGTTTTGTCAGACAAACCAAAAAGATATAAAATTTACAATTATATAAAACAGAGAAAAGGCATCAAATCCTCACACTGGAGAGAATTTCTGTTTAACAAGAAATCGTTGCAGCAACAGATAGTAGAGTGTGCAATGTGAAGATATGATCCTGCACCAAAACAGAGCCTGAACCACATTGCACTCTAACAACACTGTGCAGTCCTGCAGACTTTCACCCAGAAATTACTAACCAACCAACAAAACACTGCTACACACCACCTGCTGCCAAACTTTCACACTTTTATGTGAACTTTTTAAACTAGATTTCATTACTATTCAGCATAGTCTAGCATTGCCAGACCTATCTCCACAGCACTCACCACACACATTCTGGTTAGGAGAAAAAAAAACGCTCTGGATCCTTTGCATTTCTTTAAACCAATCAAACAAGAGACTGTGGCCCTGCAAAATAGTCTTGCAAAGGAACTTGTTTTGGTGGAACATTTGCATGAAAACGGCACATACAATATTAAATGAAGTTAACCATTCACACACTACAGTAAAGGGAGCTATATGAATCAGCTAGATACATGGTTAAATGTAATTTGCTCTTACCAGTGTATCGCCGTGTGTATTTTGTCCACAGCAAATGCCCGCCAATCGGTCCCAAAACATCCCAGTTAGGTAGTAAATGCTGTAAACGTATTCTTTGTAAATCTTTACAATCATTCCCCGAAAGAACCAAGCAGGCCTGCCTTGTTGCACGATCCAAACCTCTTCAAAACTTGCAATTTTCAGCGTGTAGCTTGCTAGCTCGAAGATTGTTGACGTTTCCCGAAGAGAACGGAGGTAGACCGCAGCAACACACATCACAGGAAGATCCGGCGGCGCCGGCAATTATCCTGGAAATGAATGGTCGTCGATCCAGACTAGTTCAGCATGATATTTACTTACAGTGGCCCAACAACTGTGCCATATCCATAGAAATTAAATTTTACTTTCTATGCTATTTATTTATTTGGCTATATCACTGTAGTTTTTACTTTGCCATGTTGTTGTAAATGAGACTTCAGGTGACTTGCAGGTTAAAGAAGAGGATGACTGAGGAAGAGAAGAAGAATAGTGTGTCTGAGCTTTGGCAGTCATACTGTGACTTTACTATGACATCCATACCTTCCCTGCTGAGGCATACATATGACTGTATACCTTTACTCAACGTACACCTCAGCTGTGATATGTGCAATGAGAGGTGACAGTCTTGCACAGCTCTCTGCTCCTCTCCACTCTTAGAAGCGCCAATCATTCACAGAAGCAAAGGTCAACAGACATATGACGAGTCAGAGATCTGTGGCAGTTTGTACAGAGAAACAGCGGCAGGCTCCATCAACGCAGACAGATTTAACCCTTGGTGACAGAGCGGAGACAGACAGGATGTACTCCGAGAGGGCGGAAGGAGGATTGATGCAGAATAATGACAAAAGGTAAACTTCGGCAGGCAGATGTCATCTAAAATGAGTGACATGTAAAGAGCCAAAGTGACTGAGTGAGGGGCCAGTGGTGACAGGGTAAATCATGCCAACACAGGTAATGCTGGGAGACAGGGAGGTGTTGCGACATAGCAAAGTACACACTCAGCAATCACGAGCAGAGGGTTAGATGGAGTGGTTTTAAAATGCATTAGATACACTATCGGGGGGGGGGGGGTGACATGTCTTGCATCTTGAAAACCTAGCAGGGGGTCATGTCCTTACTCGAACACACACATTAGAGTAATGCAGTTTCTACACAACTGATGAGTTTGAGTACACAAAGATTTTAGAAAAATGACCTTCCTTAAAAACCAGGTACTTGATCGTCACGGTCTATTAATAGATGTTAAAGGAGCAAACAATGCTAACTCAGGTTCACTCTGTCTCTCAACACACTGACTAAAACATACTTCTCACTAGAGCTGAAACAATGAATTGAACGACAAAAGATTAATCTGCAACTTTTGATTATCAATTAATCGTTTAAATCATTGTCTAAGCAAATAATTCTCTGGCTTCGCTTTCTTAAATCTGAATATTTGCCTTCAATGACAGTAAAGTTATTATCTTCAGGTTTTGGACTTTGGTTGTTCAGACAAAACAAGACATTTGAAGACTTGGACTCTGGGGAATTGTGAAGGACATTTCACAGACCAAATTAATTGAAAAAGGCATTAGCAGATTCATTGATAATGTTAATAAATGTAAAAAAAAAATTGTGGTGAGCATTTTACTTTTGTTTTTCATTTTCAACCAATGCAATTTACTCCAATTTAGCCCGCAAAACCTTGCAACCAGGACTCTTTTTAAAACTCTGTATCAGGGTTGGAAATTAGGACCAGCCACCAGCTGGTAAAATATGCAAGCTGCTGCTAGATTTGCTTCACTCACCAACCAAAAAAAAACCAATGGTAATCTATTGAGTGGCTGGTAGATTTTAGAATCCACCAGCCACAGTGGCAAGTGGAGAAAAAAAAAAGTTAATTTCTAACCCTGCTCTGTACATCATTTTTTTTGTTTTGTTTTATTTACTTTGAAAGCCGCCCTTTCTGACTGTTAGTCACTCAGTCGACCCAGTGACCACCTGCAAAGACCCACCTGCCTTGTCCTGCCTCGTCTTACCCTCCACTAATGTGACCTGAATGTCCGACTGTGCCAGCCTTGGCACCTTACTGGCTGTCAGAAAGCAGCACCTGATCCAGCCTCAGAAGGGATGAGAGCTGTCACTGACCTCACCCTGCTGGATGATGTGGGCACTGCCCATTATCGCCGGGCCTCTTCTGGTCCTCTACTGCCACCTTTCCGCCGCTCACAGACTGAGGACGAGCGACTGACTGGCTGGCTGGCAGAGCTGCCAGGGCTTTGCAGTTCTTCAGTGCTGGCACTGGCAGCCTTGTAGGCCCAGCGCTGCTCCCTTATGCCATTTAAAATGAGGTTGTTTTAAGGACGGGGATTTGCGTGGCTGCATTTCAAAGTCCACCAGAGAATCTTCAAGAGTACCAGAAAAAGAGCTGATTACATTTTTACATTTTAAATCTACTCTTCCACTCAGATTTCAGGCTGAGAATCATTATATAAAACACAAACGTATAAACCAGCAATCATTTTGCAGCTTATATGGACTTCTTATGACAACGCTCCCTTTAAAGATAACTTCAAAACAACGTGAGTAACTGGTTGCTTAGTGATAGCGTAGTAAGAGAGAAGGGAGAGTATGAAGTGCTGGCTAAGAGAACACAGATACTGTATTAAAGAGAGACCGAGATTGAGGAATTGAAGCCACCCCCTCCCTCAGTGGCTGTAGTAGTACCCAGTAGTGCTGGCATGTCCAGGACACCACAGAGAGCCCGACGACAGCCTTGTTGTTGTTTTGAACCCCCCACTGAGCCATCGCGTGTTCGCAGCAAGGGAGGGAAGGGGGCTTCTAAGGCCAGGGGCAGAATCTGACAAGCAGGAGCCCGCGCAGCTCTCCTATTGGCTGAGCTGATCTACCCAACAGCTCACTGTATCCATGGAGTCAAAAAACAATTTGGTGCCATTGAAAACATTGCAGCAGCCAATCAGAGGCGAGCTCCCGGTGAGGAGCGAGTACAGTAGTAGTAGGACTTGAAAGCACATGAATACATTAATACAGATGAGGTAATGTGCCAAAAACAGCAGATTAGCTGGGAGTGAAGTCAACTGGAGACGATGGAGAAATATTTAATTCCACTACTGAGCACTTAGTGATTTAATGTGATTGATCTTTTTCTGTGCAGCTCAGCAAATTCACATTATCAATTTTTTAAACTGAAAAGAATAATGCAAAATGTAATATATAAACAAATTACATTTTAATTAACGCTGAATGTGATAATATATTTTGTCACTTTGCAATAACATAAAATAACAAAATATAGCAATAAAATCTAACAATATTGGATTTATACTAGCAAAAAACAACATCCCAAATATTTGCAGATTGCAGATGGTGCTAAGAGGTTGAGGTTTATTTTGCTAAAGACCAAAACAGTGCCACACCCATGCAGCAGCCTGACCTCTGGATGGCACTGCTTTTTCACGTCTCCCAGCTCTATGCCTGCCCTTTATTAAGCACACCGAGAAGCAGGGCACAGCTGAAACCGAGCACTGCGGCAACGTCCTACAAAAACAGCTTGGGGGCTGATGGCTGGCTAATGTAAGGGAGAGATAGTGCTGACATTCCACTACTCGGCTGCAGCATGAGAGTCCACGTGCCCTGCTGCTTTACTATTGAAGAAAAACAACGCCCTCCCCAACTGGGCGCAGACGCAGCGCGGAGCGTCATGTGGGCTCCGCCATGGAGAGGCTGAGAGCTAGCCTGGCCCTGGGGAGTTGGGGGGGGGAGAGAGAGAGAGAGAGAGAGAGATGGGGAGAGGCAGCAGGGTGTATGTGTGTTTATGTCTCATTTATGTCTATATATGCTATTTAATAATTAAAAATAGTAATGTAGGTAAGGACGTGTGCTGAATATTATTGCGTGTGTGGAAGGGGAGGGATTGTGAAGCGTCACACTGCAGCAGAGGCAGGCAGAGCTAGGCAGCTTTAAACTTGACCTAGATTCCCCTGGTGACACGCCACATCGCATTAGCCCACTCGGCCAGACCTGGACCCGCCGGAGCTCCCTGACACTGGCCCGAGTCGACAGGCAGAAAATGGGGGAGCACTTCCCAAATGGGGCTGGCATGCGCCCCACCCCTCCTGCTCCTCCTCCCACCTTCCCCCCACTCGACTTCTCTTCACCCCAGACCATCTCCTGCCAATCCTATCCAGCTGACTAAAAATGGCTTAGGGGGCACTTGGCGATGAGGAAAGAAGGGGGGTCTGCCATTTGTTTGTTTTTGGGGGTGAATTTGATTACCTCGTAGCCACGCCTCTGTATTGTTGCAAACACCAGCTAATGCCCCCCTCACCCAGATTCTGGCAAATCAAAACAAACCTCACAGGATGACTAAATCATTACAACTGATGGCAATACATGAGGTGACATGTACTCATCTTACTCATGTAACCACACAGGCAGCTAAAAATATTCCTTCCCTAAAAACAACTCCTGCATCAAATCACTGCAGCCGCGATGAACCCAATCACCACGAATGGAAATGAACACATGAAACTGGCAGTTTGTCCAGAGAAGCAGATCAGAGGAGGATGAAAGTGGGAGCACCTCTTCCTCGGCTTAGCCCCTCTCTTTGGACGGCACCTGATGAAAGTTGGAAACCATGGCAACAGGCACATACACAAGAGTCAGCTAAAATGCTGGCTCCATTGAAATCGAGCTCTATGAAGTGGCTCTTAGCGCCGCTCTTCTGTCACAGCAATACAACACTTGATACCATCAAAACACACAGATGCCGACAGCCCGGACTGATGATAATTTCTGACCAATGCATTAACTGAAAAAAAGCAGCAAAGTAGACTTCTACACCAACAACACAGGGGCATGGTATGATGGTGTGTCCATGGTGTGTGTGTGTGTGTGTGTGTGTGTGTGTGTGTGTACTCTACCACTTTGATTTTCTGCTCCATCCGCTCAACATCTGCCTCAGAAAGACGCCCTCCCCACCCTGCCCTTGAGAGTCCTCTGAACTCGTTCCTAGGATGTGTTTGGAAATCATTAAGGGGGCATATTGACTCAATGTCATCGGTTCAACCTCCCTAAGGGCAGCTGCCTCCTAAACCCATTCAAACACAGATCTCCCATTCTTCTGCTAAAACAGCCCCTAAAACCGTCATTACTCGATTGACCTTCTGACTGACTCACCGACGTCACTGCATCCTTAAATCTCACTCTAAATGTTGAGAGAGTGAGATTTAAGGATGAGCATTTAGGGGACACAATGCCTTACATAATTGGTTGTTGAGCCAATTTAAAGATTTAAATTGAAGAAATACAGTGGAGCTTCACCTTAAATATTTTTTCCCTGCACAGTATTGCCCTAACAGGATTTTTGGGTGGGGCACAGAGGAGGATTAGGGATGGTTGATGAGTGTCAGATTAAAGAGTACCACAATATTCTTTCAGTAAGAGAGGAGTGCCATCTGGAGGATGCAAACAGTTATGCACACGAGGACTGAATGGTGGGGAAGACCACTCCCAAATCATTTTGCCATCATATGCCCGTTTCAGGTTTGCTTCTGCTAAAATGTACAACAAGTGATAGTGGTTAGAGTGAAATGTCTTTGTAGAAAACCATCACTTACCGCAGAACTTTGCAGAAAAAAGTAGCAAAGAACATTCATTTCTAACTCAAAGCGACACATCAGTTTCTTGGGATGGGAAGCCAGATGTAAGAGCACCATCCAGTGTTCACATGCAGCCATTTCAGGGTAAAACACATGAAAATAAAATGGCATTTCTGCAGACTAAATGGTAATGCCATGTTTCATACTAACCTGCCAGACATTAAGGCTTTCCAACATGCAAGTCTACAGAGGAATGACAGCAGCCTGACGTGCTCCTTAAGGGAACCTGGGCAGGAAGTTATACAGTGTCAGCCCTCCAGTGGCATAAATAATAGATAACCGAGAAGAAGCTGGGAGCTTTTAGCTGATACAACAAGCCACTCTACGTATTACACCCACTTAGACATATCATCTCAAATTACCTGTTCAGCGGGTGAGGTCCAGAGGGGCCAGAGCGTCTTCCATATGCTGAGTTAAGAGTGGAGCAACTGATATTTCCACACTATTTTAGCATGCCCAGGGTTTTCCCTACCATTATAAGGCTTAGGCACAGCACCCAATCAGTTTTGGGAACCGCCTAAGCCAAAGGAATGCAACCAATTGTGAGCATCAAAACTAACCAAATTATTTTTCCAGATCTAATGGTTGTAGTTGGTCCCCTGTGGACTTCTTTAGAAAGTTGTGTCTTTGAGTCCTGGAGTGTTATTTATTCATTAAGTGCTCTACTTTTCTAACATTTTAGACACTGATATGGTAATAATAATGGTCAAAATGATGTGAAATTGCATATTTACTTTATTGAAAAACATAACATTTTTGTGAAGAAGAACCCTTAAATCCCCCACCAGATGATTCTGCGCTGGTTGTTTCTCACAAGGATAAAAATATGAGTGAAAGCACACTTAGCGCAGAACTTCTAAATGTTAGCATGTGGATGGCTGATAACAGATTATCACTTCATTTGGGGAAAACTGAATCTATATTGTTTGGAACAAAGATAAAGTTAAAGAAAGCCTCAGGTTTTAAGGTCCTAGCTGAAAATATTGTAATTACTGCCAAGGAATCAATCAGTTACCTTGGATGTTAGATTGCAACTTATCTGGAGTAGGTCAGGCCCAAAAGGTAATCACCAAAGTAAATCAGAGAGTCCGCTTTTTGGCCAGAATATCAAAGTTGTTGGATGAAAAAACAAAGCCAATTCTGGCAGGAGCTTTAATTCAGCCTTATTTTGATTATGCGTGTGGCTCATGGTACAATGGTGTCACAGGGAACCTGAAACATAGGCTTCAGACATCTCAAAATAAATTAATAAGGATTATTTTAGACCTTCCAATTAGAACTCATCTGGAATCGTCCCACTTTGAAAGGGTGGGATGGTTGAAAGTGGAGGATCGAGTGTCTCAGATGCAGCTGGGGATGGTACATAAAATTGTTAATGGAGATGTTCCCAAATATTTTAGAAAATATTTTATAATAGAGTAAACAAAGTTTACAGGTACTACAGATTTTGTACCCCCCAGATTTAACACTAATTTGGGCAAACAGTCTTTTCTTTATGCTGGAACTACCCTTTGGAACACTCAAGACAGTTAGAAGCAGTTTTAAACAGAGGTTGAAAGTATGGCTTAGCTGCCAATCGTAGTCATTATCATAGTCTATTTTTATTGTTAATTTTTCTGTATAATGTGGATGAATTTGTTTAATATATAATGAATGAATGTCCCCTCCCCCTTCCCTTATAGGGACCACAATAGAAATAAGTCTTTGGGCTTTATTGTGTCATCCCTGACTATTTATGCATTTTTAATGTATGACACATGTACTGTTTCATATTTTTATATTTAAGTGGTCAAATAAAATCAAATCAATCCATCCATCCATCCATCCATCCATCCATCCCACCAAAGTCTTTCACAAACCAAGGAAAAACACTGGTATATAAAATAGGTATAACAGTACTAGGCTTCACCAGCTGGGAGCAGTATTGACCAAGTTATGATCACAGCAACAGGAGAGCAGAGAAAAGCTTCACCTCAGGCTACTACACCACACCTCCCCCTGGCTTAGCGAGGCTAATCCATCCTGTATGTCTTCACACAAAACTCAGCCTGCTGCATTAGCTCAGCTCCATTCTCCATTTATAATGCAACACGTCTACTTCTCCCCTGTACTGCCACAGGGTTGTGTGCTGCGTGCTAACTGAAATAGCTTGCCATTTAGGCTATTTTAGTGAATGGATTTGAATCTTAATAGGGCACCTCGGCAGCTTGGCATTAGCCTATACTCACACAAACACAGGCCTCTCACGGGGATACACTGACTTAGTAATCCTATATATACGAACCACCTGAGGCTTAGCTGTCAAAACGGCCCAGCATTCCAGCACCAGAGCTTAGCCAATCGAATGATAGCTGTGTGTCATGGTAACAATCTCCAAGGAGACACAGAGAAAAATACAACAGGGATGTGCAGACATGCAAGCAGGGGCGAAATGATGCAAAATGAAAAAAAGACAACCTGAGAGCAAAAAAAAAAAAAAAAAAAATCCTTTTGCTGTGAGCAGGAAAAAAATAAATAAAACGTGCAGTAAAACTCCACATTGCCAAAATATACTGGTCTAAAATGAGAATAAAACCACTAAACGTCAACGCCACAAAGTAACCAACTATTAACAAAAAACATGTCAAATGTACTTGAACAAGACGTGGCGAGTCTCGTGTCAGAGCTGCCAGTTTGTCGTGTGAGCAGTGACCCTGTGCCCTGTAGTTACATAAACACTCTGGCCTTGAGGGGGGACAGGAAGCTGGGAGCACCTACATTACTCCTTTTTATGGCCCACAATGCACTTCATTTCCTGAGCAAGCATTACACATACACCCACAACACATCAGGACTATAATAGGTATACCACAGGCGTTCTTACATAATGACATGTCTACTTTGTATCGGTGCACCAAAGCTACTCTTACAGTTCTAAAACTGAATTTTTGATTATGTGTAAACCTCAGATAAGGTGATGATTGCCAATAAAGTTGTAATTTTAATAACATGGGCGATTACATGAAGCGTTTATCTGTGCTTCTCAACCTAAAGCTAGAGGCTTCTAAAAGACTTTCAGATAAGAGTAAACGGTCCTCAAGCTGATTTGTACAGGTTTTGAGATGTTTTTTTTAAAGTGCTCATATTATGCTCATTTTCAGGTTCATAATTGTATTTAGAGGTTATATCAGAATAGGTTTATGTGGTTTAATTTTCAGATAACACCATATATTTGTTGTACTGCACATTGCTGCAGCTCCTCTTTTCACCCTGTGTGTTGAGCTCTCTGTTTTAGCTACAGAGTGAGACATCACACTTCTGTACCATCTTTGTTGGGAGTCGGACATGCGCAGTAAGTACTGCTAGCTTGTCAGTTGCAGAGCATGAGGGAGTGCCACTCTAGCAGCTAGGCGAGCATTATAACGTGTGTTACAAAGTGACGCACGTTTGTCACGGAAGTAAAGGCTGGACTACAATAGAGCTGTTTGGAGCAGTTTGTGAACAGTGTTTTTTTGTTGGAGATGGTAAGTCCCTTTGGGGTGGACTTTGGGCGTTTTTACTTTGTAAACCTATAACATGCACAAAAAGATATATAACACAATAAAGGTAAGGGGAAAAGCCAAAAAGCATAATATGAGCACTTTAAGTAATGGTGCAGTTCCCATTCATTATTTTAGAGTGTATGAGTTTAAGAGACACAGGAGGGGCAGTTCTGGCAAGGTTTGACTCTACGCCAGATGGGGCACGATATCCATAGAGAGCAATGTAATGTTAAGTTCAAATTGAAGCCAACAGTGTCCTAGTTACATCCCCCCTAAAAAGATGTGACCTGTATCTCTCATTTAGTGACCTCTGGATCTATCAGGTAAAAAATAAGAGTGTCAGTCATGCAACATGCAACTTGTATTTGGATATTTCCACCAACAGTTATTTGCTTTTTCCTCCTACCTATACCGAGAACACATTTGCATGAATACACCACTAGTGGAAAGAAAGCAAGGTAACTGACTCAAACTGCCATTTAGAGAAATGCCTCTATTCATTCAAAGCCCTTCAGTATGCACTATGACCCAAATTAGTTTGAAACAATGGGAGAGATGCAGGCGCACAAACAAGCTTGACGTGGAGTATTTTGTTATTCTCAACAACCTGCTTTTCTAAACATTGCCTTCAATTCAAATTAGGATCAGATACCAGTTATGTCCTTGAATACTGTAGGTATAAATAGACATGTAAACAAATAAATGCAGATATGCAGATGGTAATCTGGAGTGGAGAATGAAAGCCCACAGTTACAGTATGAAAATAGTCTTAACGGTCAAACTTTGCATCGATTAATATAATATAATGCAGCTGATGGACTTGGAATAAAGGATATGTTCATAATTTCTTTAAGTCTGTCTTTAAACAATACTTACATGCCCATGTCTACATTTTCAAAAGTTGTTAGCTGTAGTGATTTCTCCGGATCATACTAGTGGTATACTATAGTCCAATAACTAAATGTACATATAAAGATGTGAGTATTGCTTTAAGACACGTTTTAACTAATCTAGAGCTGAAAGAATTAGTCAATTAGCAGCAGAAAATTCAAACGATTATAATATACGATTAATCAGTCAGTCATTAGCTAGTTGTAGCTTCTCAGTTGTAAGGATTTATGGTTTTTCTTTGTCCCATTTTCACCATTGTTTGACATTAAATACGCCAAATAATTTAACGATTAACTAAGACTTGAAAAATGAAAAGCCCCAATCTTGAAAGTGCGACTTTGTACGAGGACTTACCAGCAGTGGAACTGTGAGGCAGTCAGTCAGGAGCAGGGAGGCCCGGCCTGGCAGGTGGCCTCGGGTCACAGTCCTCCACCAGAGGTCAGCCTCTGAAACACATCAAACTCAACGCTCAACAAATGTATAACAATCCAGGGTATGACAAAAGGCGATTTCATGGTCTATTACAAACATTGACGGCTAGAGACAAACAGTGGCATCGTTATGCAAAATGAAGCCTTCTGCAGATAAAATGTTTTCTTAAAAACACACAAATTTACTGCGAAATCACTGAAAACTTCCATTTCTTTAAGTACATGAAAGACTTTTCATATTTTCTGCGTTATCACTGGAACAAATTACACTTTAACACATCTGGTGCACTCTTCACACATACCGGTCATACTTCTTAACACAACACAGCAAAACACAAAAAGGGAACATTAGCAGAATGACTGCAGATATCATGTGAAGTATGCAATGACAGGGGTGTCTTATGTCCTACCTTCCTTGTGAACCATGGGCTAATTGCAGTTTTTTTTTTTTTGTAAAACATGGAACAAAAAGACGCAGAAAAAACACACCACTTCCTATTGTGTAACACTTCCTCTGATTCACTTCTACAAGGCACCCTGCTACCTCCTGCAAGAACTCTACAACACAATTGATTCAATCCAGCTCACGTTTAGGTCTTTTCATTCAGTGAAAGCTTAAGATTTCTAAAAGTTAAATCAAAAGTGATCACAAACATTTTAGCTATAAAACGCATCTAGTTTCCGGCCAAAGTAAGAGTCTCCTCGGTTTGTGATTCAACACAGTCTCTGTAAATCACAAGCTTGTTTCCCAAATTGTTCACAAGCCCGGATTGAGAGTACAAGCTCAGTAGGCTGTAAGACCATTAGGACCAAGGCACTTCTCTCTTCGCCAGCCTGCATACAGATGCATGGCAATAGCGCCGGTGTTGGTCATGCATGAATGTGATCAGACTTCAAACCCTTAAGCTTCAAACCCACAAGAACGCTGAGAGCTGTGGGAGACGGTTGTGGACGAAGAAATGATCGAACAAGACACTGTGAAAAGAGGGCACTACCAAAGTACACTACATTCTGAAATCATAGACATTTTTCCTTTCTTCTTATCTCTCGTTCTGACGGAGGATTTTCTTCATGCAAACTGCCCACAACTTGCTGCTAATCCATTACAGCTGACATGTCACAGGGGACATTCTGGGTGACATCTGTGGCAGGGTGTCATGGGAGTCAGCTATGCATCATGCCTACAGCCAGGGGCACAACATG
The DNA here is from genome assembly GCF_031162955.1 of Sander vitreus. Lineage (NCBI taxonomy): Eukaryota > Metazoa > Chordata > Actinopteri > Perciformes > Percidae > Sander > Sander vitreus. The sequence goes on from NC_135876.1 coordinate 18,333,810, forward strand.
CGGCCAAATTATCCCTTGAATGAGCACATGAGGTTATAGGGGTTACAGTACTGTGGAGCAGTACATTAGTATTTCAGGAAACGATGGACTTGGTATGTTTCTTGATGACATTACCTTAAACGCAGGCAGCATTATTAGAACGAAAGAGTCATGATCATTAAAATAACAAGTAGCCCGTCTTGTTCCCGTAATTTCATATACTTCAAGCCGGTTATAGTAGTCAGCTGTTTTTTTATTTCATACATTCACAAATGCTCTGGGGCTATTACAAAATTGAACGGACATTGTTTAATTAATTTTTAATTTGGACTTACTTTTTTTAGTACTACTCCCATATGTATGTAACCATTATTATGCTCTTCAGGTTTGTGTCTTTTCCGTATATAGGAATACTGTCATTCACCTCAGTGCTGCTGTGGGAAAAGCCCCATATGATGAGATCATACTGAAGTGGCACTGTGTACGTGTGTCCCTTCAAGCTACAATTACATCCAAGGGAACAACTACTGCCCAGTTAATCAGTGTCACTGTGGGGGGGTTCAGTGTTTTGATCACCTCAGAGGCATTCACTCGTCACATGATGTGTTCTTTAGCTTAACAAAAACTTGAAAGAAGTCATAAATGTATACAGTATATTTAATATAGGACCAAGTGAGGGATGGAGAGGAGTAATAAGTTGAGAGATATCTGAAATTCAATACCCTTAAAATCACACAACAAAACTTGAGTAAAATCGACACAGCATGCTCGCGTTTGCCAACACAACTGGTCTGATATTGCTTTATTCCCACAGACTCAGAGGCAATAAAACAAACGCTGCTCAGTGGAGTTTTCTCTGAACTAAACGCTCACTTCCGACTGTTTCAAAGACTTATTTCCTTGTTTTGATTTGTCATTTCCAGAGACTTGTAAAGTAGCTACATACCAGAACTGGATTTTAAAGTTGTTTGTACAAGAACTGTTGTATGAGGCTGCAACATCTCAGAGTGGCAAAGACCCATTTGAATCTGCTCTAACATCTCCAGTTTGCAGCAGCAATAAGTCAACATACCAGGTACTAGAGGTGCACGATTCAGAAAATGTCACGATTCGATATTGATTATCAGGCTCAAGATTCGATTCAAAAATCGATTTGATTCAAAAACGATTCTCGATTAGATTCACAGTATGTAAATGTAGTTCCTTTTTTTTTTACTTTTAAAATTTTAATTAAAAAATAATCGATTTTTGGAATTCTATGAATCGATTTTGAAATCGGTGGGGATTGAATCGATTCGAATGTGAATCGATTTTTTTGCACACCCCTACCAAATACATTTGTTTTGTTTAATTGACTCCACCACGTGAAGGGGGTTTGGTTTTAATCGACTTCACCGCATGAAGGGGTCGATATGTGGCCAACATGTGTCGGCCTGCTGTAAAGTGTGTGCTACACATATGTGCTAAATCTGACTATAGAGCAGGCCACTGAGGTAATCAATAGGATCTATACTGTATATGGTACAGACACACACAGACAGACATCATGTAAATGGGGTGGACAAAATATCAGAAACACCAGTTCAACAGCTAGGTGCACTTAATAATCTGGCAACTCAGTGTTAAGTTCGGCACACCATTAGGGCTGCACAACATGAACATATTTTCAGTTACTCAGAAATATTTCAATAATAATGAAGATGTTGCTTCAATTTTCTGTAAATGTTATTTTGTTGAATGAGGTGCATTTCAATTTATGGACCAGAAACTGGACTAACATATTTAATATTCCATTTAAACATCTGTAAATGTGATATTGCTTTAGTTGTGTACTAAAGACTGATGTAATTTTAAAGCTTTGATAGTACATGATGCGTCTTATTTTCGATGTAGGCTACACAGTAGGGAGGTTTATAACCTACCACTTGATATTAGAAAAAAAAAATCCTTATTTTAAGCATCACCAAACTGAAGAGAGTGACAATCAGAATTAAATCAGTCCTCGCTGTGTTTCAACACCACTGAGTAAAACTTCCATTAAAACTAAAGTTGCCATGACAATTTATATTCCCCTGTCCCTACCGGTGAGCGAGCGCTGAGGGGAGAGGAGGGAAATCGACGGAGTAACTAAAGCCCACGGAGCATCATTTCATTATGAAAAAACTCCACGGATCAGTTAAATGAACTGGAGCTCATCCAACTGAAATGTCAGAACAAATGACCTGTTGAGGGCTCAAGCATCTCAGCTGGATTAAAAAATGGTTTACATGATTAAAATGCAAATATCTAATAATCAAATTTTGATTTGGATATCAATATTTAAAATAAACACTGATAGCTTCCCAGTTTCTTCTGAAAAATAAAACCCCTGAATAATGAGCCCTATATACAATGTTAAGTGGGTATTAGTGGTTAAGTTCTTCTCAATTGGTCCAGGTTTCTACAGCTTTGACTATAGGGAACAAAATGCATCACTATGATAAATATAATACATGGAACAACATACTGTAAAGTAGGCCAGGTTTATTTGACAGTTTTAACACCATGTGAGGATGGAGGCTTGGTGCGGGGGCAGCACGGCAACAGTTTCATGCAAAAGCTGAATTTCTAGCATGCTGATCTGCCATCTGTGGCAACACTCCTGCTCTGTGTCCACTAACATGTAGGCGGCCACATGAGATCTGCCTGGTTTTACATACGATAATCTTTTAACTGCTGTCAAAAGGATAAAATATCTGTCTTTTCTGTAGATTTTAGCCTGGGTTTTTTTCTGTGCATGTGTGGAAGGTGTGGGGGTAGGGCCACACAAAGTGACAGCATTTTTTTCCTTTTGAGTGGGTTAGTCATAGCTTTATGTTGAACTTTTCTATGCAAAGTCCACTTTGCTTTAGTACCATTCACTCTGAAGATGTTGCTGCTGCATACAGAGAGCAACAAATGAAAGCATCCTGTGGGAAGCCTTTGGATGAACTGACTGCAGAAGAGAGAAAAAAAAGAAGAAAAAAAAGATACTCTCTCTTCTTATTATGTGTGCATGCTTAGGACTTCAGATAAGTCAACATCAGAAGACGAAAGTGAGAAAGTTGAGAGGAATGCTCAAGTCTACCAGCACAGCCGGCACTGCAGATCACAAACTGGCACACATACGGAGTCATACATATCAGAGACACAGATCTAAAGTACATTACTCGCCACCGCCAAAAGGCTGCAAACACAAACCGACCACAGCTTCGACCTCCACTGCTCCAGACCATCTTTCTCTGCTCATTTAACAGCAAAACTATCAGCATGTATTAATCAACAAACTATTAACTAAATCTGTTTGTGGACTGAACAGCAGGGACTCATAAGGTCAAAAAAAACAGGTACATTTATACAGGACATTTGTGATATCCTGTCTAACAATTCAGCCATGCGCAGAAACATGCAGGTCTACTTGAAAAGGGGGGCATAGTCAGCCTTTCCTACCGAGTGACTCATGCATGTTATCATTTCAACTATGATCTCCTAGGACAAGAGCAGACATGCAATTGCAATGGAAGAGGGAGTGTGTGTAGTCAAAAGGCAAATGAGATTAGTCTTATAGCACAGAGAAGTCCATGACAAACTCTGATTTGTGTTTTAATTGTCAAATGGCACAATATCCACAGCACTAAACAAAGTACTGCAATCAAGTGCCTTTAAAACAATATTTGTTTAAACAATAAAAAAAGCATTTTTGAAATGAAACAATGCTCACCAACTCTCCAGCATTAAACCAGGTCACGATAATGGTGTTAGAGCAGAACGCTGAACGGGCCAAATCACCGGGAGGAAGTCAATCCAAATAACTGAGCAAACAGCATTATGCCACAGAAAGGGATCAATACAGCTCTATTCTGAATACAGCTAAAAGACAGTAGCACCTGACCGAGCACGCTTCCTGTAATGTGTTTGCAATACAGCAGGGGGTGGACACAATAACGTGAACACTAACAGTATGATACAAACAGATTTCTGAAATCTGGAAATATAGTTGCTGTGGGGACTGTGTCAGAGAGGTGTTGGTTTAAGTCTGTGGTTGTATTCTTAAGCTGCTGTGGATTGCATTATTATATTGCACAAGTGCTCATGTTATTGTGTCCTCCCACTATAGATCACAAAACAAAAACAACCCACATGAGCACTAAATAAAAAGAGGAGCTTAAATCAAATCTGGTGAATCAGGACAAAAGGTGTCATGCAGATGAAAGCAGGAAAAGTATTAAAAGTTGTTCAATCACAGTAGTAAATAAACACATCTTGGCTGCCTGAAATACAACAATACAGTACATCATACATTGTGTGATATATATATATATATATATATATAAAAAAATAAATCACACAATGGTACATTTACTGTTATAACAAGTGTTTTAGTACGAGTGGATCCACTTGCTGTCGTAAATACAATAAATAGTCCCGACTGTCAGCAGGAGACTACAGTGAACCTCATACCAAGAATAACTGCAGTAACCCAAACTGAAGCCAGCAGCTCACAGACATGGGGTGTGTTCAAGGGAGTGGGTCGCAAAGAGGGGTCTGGACCCCTTGGCGACTTCGTGACATTCCAGTGAAGTCGACGATTGATTCCTAATGAGATCATGTCCAAAAGGTTTCTATAGAGCTCAACAGTCCCGCCCCTCCTCTGAGAGACCTTGGGTTCCGGAAGTAAATTTCCCATTAATTTCTCCCATTGACGTCTGGGAAAATCCGTATATAAAGAGTTTTAGACCATGCCTTAGGCTAACCAGGTGGGACGTGACTCAAAAGCGAAACGTATCATTTCGAGTAAAAAAACTAACTGAAAATCCCCAAAAAGTCAAAAGGTACAAGACTGTGTACACATCGTCATCTCAGAGCGAAGGAGCTACTCATCCCATAAACCACCGTGCACCACTGAACAAAGGAAGCTAACGTTAGTTTAGCTAACAACTAATTTGGCTAACCGCTAGCCGAGACAGCATGTAATAACTTTAAAAGACCCTCAAAATAAAACCTGAAAATAACCGTTAACATATATAAAGGCTGTTACATCAGCTGTAGACGGCTTTACCCAGTGTTAAGTTTGAGTTAACGTTATTTTACACTGAATCAAGCTGTCAGCTAGCGGTTAGCCGAATTAGCTGTTAGCTAAACTAACGTTAGCTTCCCGGCAGAGGCTAACGTCAGAAGCGTGGGAACAGATCGTGATTCGTGCAGTGTCGTATATCCTCGTGACGGATCGTGCAGGCAGCAGAGATCGGGTACTGACACCCCCCCCCTCCTCACCAGCATGAGTTCCACCAATCAGAGTCATCACTGTGGGATTGTGGGATTGTTCAGGATTGTGGGTAATGAAGTACTTATCCAAGACATCGCGAATAAAAGACATTTATCTCTAAACAAGGTTAGTGCCCCATGATTTTTGGCGTCTATATGAGCATATACAATAGCTTAGTCATGTACGTAAGCTACCATCGACGGTTACGATTTTATGGCTTATACTGCAAATGTCAATGGAGAAATTGCATTGTATTTTTACTTTCGGAACCCGCTGTGGGCGGGACTGTTGAGCTCTATTGCAATCATAGGTTTTACTTTCACTACGGTATTTCAAATTAATGTATACATTAATACATACAGTTTACAGACAAACAAACAATCTTTCTTTGAAAGTGATACAAGTCAGTTTGCAAGTCTGTGACATAAAAACGTCTGAGCAGCTTTTCCTTAAAAAAAAGGTAATTGAGAAAAATGATTAACAATTTAAATATTCTACCATTACACTGACTCTATCCTTGTGTTATCACCCCCAGTTACAGTAACTACAGTTGTTAGAACTACAAAATACATTTGCTGGAGAAAGTATGTGGAAAATCCTCTTGCACGGGCTTCCTCAGGGGTTAACAGAGTTCATTACGTTAGCACAATGAGAGTGTATTTTAGTCATACTCAACACATCTCTGCCTCTATTGTTATTTAAGCCCCCATAATGCAAACACTGATGTAAAGCACTGACAACAGTCTTATCTAATGTCAACAATATCCTCACGTAGAGAAAGACTGGGAGTCAAAAGCTGTAAAACTCTGACAAGATTACAGCCAGATTATAACTCAATTGTAACATGTAAAAGCTGAAAAAGATAATCCTTTCCCAATATGGAGGGCTTCTATCATTTGTTTGTATAACAATGTTGCTGCAGTATCCAATACACGATTAAGTTGAAAGGTTTTGCCTAAATGCACCTGCATGCCTCTACCTGCATTTCACTATGTACCAAGTTGTACCATGTCTCACAGTAATACAACTGGGGCACAAGTCAGGTCTTTTCCAGCCCATATTCACAGGCCTACACAGACTCAAACTATGAGAGCAGAAATGTGTGTCCATCTGTTGAAAGAAAAAAAAGAAAGGTGATACTTCCTTCTTTCAAAATGTGCAGTGGCTGATATAAGGAAGACAAATTGCAAAAACGCAATACACAATAACCTGGAGACATGTTATTTCACACAGCAAACGTGGGTTTGCGATGACTTAGATCTTTTAACACTGGCTTGCAGTAAATCCAGATTTACTGAGACAAAAAAAGTGCAGCATACCATTATTAGAAGAGCACCATTAGTCTTTTCTCCCCTTAAAACGCACCTTTAAAGGCCATGCCTGTAGAACTTGTTATTTTTTGGTGACATAAGGAGGTAAAAAGGTCCCAGTATACCTCTCTGAACTCATGCCTAACTCACCACAATCGGAGATTGTGGGACTTTTCAGACAAATTTAATGTAGACGTTGCATCACAACAGAGTTGCACTTGACTAACATACCATCAAATCTGGCTTCATGAGACGTTTCACTTCCACTTACAAGACCTTTGCAGAGACTGGGCGGAAAAGAAACAACATACACTACCATGCTAGCGTTGAGTTGTGCAGACAACTGATGCAAAGAAGATCTGAATCTACGTTTTACAGTGGACTCTGGGGAGGAGCCGGTGGTGGAATATAACTAAGTACAATTACTCGAGTATTGTAGTAAAGTACAATTTTGAATCATGAATATTTACATTTCATGCAGCTTTATACTACATTTCAGAGGGAAATATTGCACTTGAAGTGCCACTAGATTTGTTTGACAACTATAGTTACTAGCTATTTTGCAGATTAAGATTTTAAAAACATATAATTGTGCATAATAATATAATAGTACTATATTTTGCTGATAGTACTTCTGTTCTTTTATTAATGTAAGATTTGGAATTCAGAAATATTTTTACATTATGGTACTGCTACTTGAATACTTATTCCACCACAGCCAGGACCACAGCTTGGAATAAAAAAAATTGTTAATCATGCATTGCTCAGAATGAAAATCATTAAAAGACCAACCAGCTCTAACCAGCTGTCAGTGTGTGCATTTCCTTTAATGATGCATCATTTTCTGCCTGGAAGCGAGCAATCTTAATCGGAGCCATACGGTTACTCTATAACTGAATCTTTACCTGTCTCTATAGTGGAGACGAGGCCAAACACAGCTGATAACCTGGCATTAGTAATATATGGGGCAAGCATGTAACATTCAACGCCTCTGGCCAAATAAAGGAAGAATCTAGCAGTGTAGCCTAACCTGCCTTGAGACCGTTGTTCTGAAAAGGGGAAGTTAACGGGGCATCGAGGACGTTAACTTAAAAACACAAAACAAATATTTCCACTATTTGTATTTAACAGTAACTTCACGATACGTGGGTTTGATTTTCGCCGCACACGTTTATGATTCATCATTAATTTTGCCTCCGAGGAACAAAATGTAACACTTAAAACAAGCCAGACTAAATGGCAACTGGTGGACAGTAAAGGTGTTTAGTTGAGAAGACAGAAAAAGGCGAGGTAAAGTAGTAATTTTCTCTGTTTTACCTTGTTGCTCGTAGAGAAAACACTGGAGTCGACGTCTGCATACCACGCTAGAAAGCCAGCGGTACGGGCTGAAAGAAGAAGAAAAATGATTTGCTGTTTCCGGGTTAGTTATCGAGCGTCATTGTGACCGTCAAACGAGAGGGGAGTTTGGTTTGTGTCACCTCTGAGCGCGGAGGGGAAATTTATTACACCTTCATTTCCTAACTGAAGATAGACCCGCCCGGTCAGTGGAGACCCGCTGCTTTGTTTTAACGTTGGCTTCCACTGGATTACAACCAAAGAGGTTCTATGGGGTTCTAAACCGTCTCTCTATGTCTCACACCGCGGCGTTAATTAGGACTCGATAGAAGCCGTTTAGCTTGGTTGTCCAACGTGAATTTACTTTACCGAAGTGTCCTTGAGCAAGAAGCTAATATAAACCTTGAACAAACTATAGGGGGCGCTAATGTGCCATCTGACCCTCCACTTTGACCTCAGAGTTATTTTAAACGACTCTGGATCAATTTACTTTGGAAAAATGTATTGTTTGGGTATGTTTATCGGTACAGGGTGTTATTGGCTTTAATGGAATGTAGGCTACATTTACTAAAGTAGGCTACTGTACTGAAATACAAATTTTAGGTACTTCACTTGAGTTTCTACTTCTACTCCACTATACTGTACATAAAATAGCCTACTACTACTTTTTACTTGACTGTGCATTTCTACACTGTAGTAGGCCTATTACTACTTTTACTTAAGTAAAATATTTGAATACTTCTTCCACCCCTGATGAACTTATAAAACATGATAACAATGCATAATTTTTTTACAAGTTCATCATCAGTTTTGTACCTAATAATAAAATATACATATCAAATTGTTCAAATCAGCTCAGACCAACTACAACAGTAAAATGCTAATTAGACATGAATGCATCAGTACTATTAATCCAAGAGGGAAATTCTTTAGCATTTTAAGTACTTTTACATTTTGCTAAAAATACTTATGTACTTAAGTAAGATTTGAAATGCAGGACTCCTACTACCTACTCATGGAAACTGTAGTTGTTTGTCTGTTTTGCACCATCTGTGATGGTAAGACTTCTCTTTATGGCTCCTCATTTTCCTATTTTATATGCACGACAACACATTTGAACTTCTACAATCAGCAGTCTCTTTTAGTAGTTCAGTCCTTTTATGCTTTGTGGCCAGTCATAGAGAGAGGTTACTCATTAAGGCTCTTCAAAGACTGCCATCCATAGTGGTTGGTTTTAAAGGATAACTGACTGTAACCGCCTGTTGCTGCAGATTAATGAAAACTTCCTTCCTCCTTCTCACTGCTTTTCACAAAAGAAATAACATTTGGGAAGAGTTATTTTATTATTTTATATTATTTCATTTTCTTGGTGTTCACCTACTCTAATGTTTAGATATTCAGCTTTTAGAAAACCAATTAAGCGTAATTAGGCAGCACACCTGTCTTCAATTATGTGTCCTGGCCCTGCAGGTGGAGCTTATAAAGTCAGTGCATAGTGGCTGGCCAGATTCGTGTACCAGAAGAATTTGGAAGCGTAAACGTGGTTGTGTCAGAAGCTTACAGTTAATTTGTTTGGTTAGCAAACCCACCTTCAACATGGCGAAAGAGAAGACTCATGTTAATTTGGTGATTATCGGCCACGTTGACAGCGGCAAGTCAACCACCACTGGCCACCTCGTCTACAAATGTGGTGGCATCGATCAGCGAAAACTCGAGAAGTTTGAGAAAGCTGCAGCACAGGTGGGGAAGGCAAAATCTACTGTAAAAACAATTCAAAATGTTCAGAACCTGTTAAGCTACAGGCTTACCACTTGACGTTAATTTACAGATGGGGAAGAGTTCCTTCAAATTCGCCTGGGTGTTGGACAAGCTGAAAGCTGAGCGGGAGCGAGGAATCACCATCGATATCTCTCTGCTGAAATTCAGCACTCAAAAATACACCTTGACTATAATTGATGCTCCTGGCCACCGTGACTTCATTAAAAACATGATAACCGGGACCTCGCAGGTAAGCAGCGCAGAAGTGCATCACTTTAGCCTATGTAAACTTAAGGTCATGGTTCTTTTCACCAATATATCGTTAATATAATTTCAGGCCGATGTTGCCCTCCTAGTGGTCTCTGCAGCTAAAGGAGAGTATGAGGCCGGGGTGTCGAGAAGTGGTCAGACCAGAGAGCACGCCTTACTGTCTTATACCCTGGGTGTCAAGCAGATCATAGTCTGTGTGAACAAGATGGATATGACTGAACCACCTTACAGCCAGAAACGCTTTGACGAAGTGGTGCGAGGTGTGAGTGGCTTCCTCAAGAAGATTGGCTACGACCCCACAACGGTGCCTTTTGTTCCGATTTCTGGCTGGACTGGGGAGAACATGATCACTGCAACTCAGAAGGTAGGCGAATGGTGGTTTTGAGTTAAAATGTGCTGAGGATGCAACACTTTGGAAAATAAATGGCTCTCTACAGATGCCCTGGTTCCAAGGCTGGAAATCCCGACAAAGGGAAGGGAATGCGAGTGGGAAAACTCTACTAGAAGTCCTGGACTCTATTCACCCACCAGTACGCACCATCAACAAGCCCCTTCGATTGCCTCTGCAGGATGTCTACAAAATTGGAGGTTAGAAATTGTGCTCAAAGTTGATTTCAAGCCTGAACTTTTAATTGGCTCCAATCAAGGACATGAGGTACAGGTGTACAGCAGGGATTGGAGTGGGGGAAAACGGCCATGTTTGCTGATAAAATGCCTCCTAAATGTGTTAATGACTGGATTTGATTAAAAATGCCATTTGTTCATCCTTCCAGGAGTTGGCACCGTTCCAGTGGGTAAGATTGAAACTGGCATCCTCAGACCTGGCATGACCCTGATGTTCTCCCCTACCAAGCTCACTGCTGAGGTGAAGTCCATCGAGATGCACCACCAGGGGCTGCAGACTGCTCTGCCAGGACACAATGTTGGCTTCAATATTAAGAACGTGGCTGTCAAGAACCTGCGGCGTGGGGATGTGGCTGGCAATGCCCAGCAGGATCCTCCATCAGATGTCAGCAGCTTTGAAGCTCAGGTTGGTTGAAAATACTTGAAGTGGAAATTTACCTGCCTCCCTCCCTGTGCTGAGGCAAATACAAAAACTGCTTTTTGTTTGTCTTTAGGTGATCATCCTGAACCATCCAGGGAAGGTGAAAGCTGGCTACTCTCCAGTCCTGGACTGCCACACCGCCCATGTAACCTGTCGCTTTGCTGAGCTGAAGGAGAAGATTGACCGGCGCACCGGCAATAAACTGGAGGACCAGCCGCAGGTCCTGATGTCTGGAGACGCTGCTACAGTCAAAATGGTTCCCATCAAGCCCATGTGTGTGGAGAGCTTCTTCACTTACCCTCCCTTAGGTAAGTCTGTCCCAAAAAATGTTCTGCCCCATGTTGACTTCTGCAGGGTTTTAATTAATTTTTGTGCTTCCCAGGTCGCTTTGCAGCTAGAGACCTGAAGCAGACAGTTGCTGTAGGCGTCATCAAGTCAGTGGTGAAGGACCATGGGTCAAAACCTCTCCACAAAGCCCAAGTGTGTAAATAATTTCGTTAAAGTTTACCAGTAAAATCTGGTATGGCTGTTTTTGTTTGGTAAAATGCAATTTTTGTCTAGTGAGACAAAGTATTTATGTTGAAGTGACGATTCCTGTGTTAATGTTTAATCCAAAAGAAGCTGTAGAATTGGATGGTAAACTTGGGTTAAAATGTGAATTATTCGGCAACAAAATAAAGAATTCTTTGAAGCTTTGAACTTTGTCTTGAATGTTCTTTAACTGTAGTTAATGTTTAAACAACTCCAAGGTGGGTAAAAGTAAGCATTTAGCCTTTCATTTGTCCACCTTACAGGAATAGTTTTAAGACATTTTGGGAAATAAAAGATCACGCCTGTAGGGTAAATATGAAGCTACTGCAAGCAACCAGTTAGCTTAGCTCAAAGATGGGGAAACTGCAGCATAAATTAAGTACCTCAACTCACCCAATTAAGGCTAAATAGTTTGCATGCACCTTCAATCAAGACAAAGTCCTAGTTGTGCTACTTAGTTGGCAATAAATCTCAATCTGATTCTGAATTGTACTCTGCTGCGCCTTGGTTACATTGAACAGATAAGAGTAGCATAGAACATCGCACAACTCTACTCCAGAATGTGAATTGGCTCATTTCCCAAACGTCTGCTATGATGTGTTCATCTTGAGTAACGCTACCATAAGCAGCTTAAAAATGCACTTTAATTCCAAGGGGAGCCACGCATGGTTATAAAGCAAAAGAGCAGGCTCAGAGTTAAGTACAGCACTTTTAATGATACAATGGGTTGATAGGTTTGTTCCTAACATGGGGGGGGAGACTGCAAGTCAGTGAGGACTAGGTGAAAATACATGGGCTCTCCAGCCTTTTACAAAGTCCACTGTGCTAAGACATCTCTGGTTCACAGGCAAACCTGGTGATCCAGTAACATGGAATGATATTACATAACTCAAACTTAAAAAATGTCAAGCTCATGAGGTTTTTACAAGACACTGAATTGTGAACACAAGTTAAATGTGAAATTTCTAGCCTGTCCAGAAAATCAAGTTATTGCTATGATGTCCTTGAGTTTCCTGTACTTGTCATTAATAGTGGCTTTAACAGGATACCTTTTTTTTTTAAGTCCTGCTTAATAGTGGCTCTTCAAACCCTGAGGTGAGCGTCTCTGAATGCAGCACTCCACTCAATTCCAGTCATTGTTACACCATGCACAGAAAAGGTCAAAGGACTGTGGAGATGGCGTCGAGTTCACACACAAAGCATACATACAGTGAACAGTGTAACAAGGAGTAAATCAGTGACCTACAGTGAGCCACAGGCTTTGATATTCCACCACACAGTAGCAGCAGGTTTCTATACTGTAAAACAACCATAATACGTGTACACACAAAGCAAGCAAGAACAGTACATTTAATGTTTTCATCTCGGGGAAGATCAGCGGGAGACTCCAGCCTCTTCAGTCAACTAAGGTGGTAAACAGGGATGCAAGACAAATAGTGACATGACCTATTTCACATTCCTTTTCTTATTTGACCTTTTTCCAGAAATATAAGCTAATTACTTGAGGGCCAATAAAATCAATACAGATAAAATTCTAAGTCTACCACCCTGATGCTTAATCTGACAGGTAGAGAGAGCAATGGTACATGTTTTGTACAATAAAACATGTACACTCGCACACACATATATTTACATACATATATACACAGTAACAGCATAAACATAGACTTTAGGTAAGTGCTAGGGTTCTGAGAGTGGCTTTGTCACAGCCATGCTATAGGGTTAAGATAATACTGGTAAAGGAAGAATACACACATTCTTTGTACAGCATGGATGAGGCATCCATGGCTTAGATGAGCCTTCTTGGGTTTCTTCTTTGTTGCTTTTTTCTTCTTTAGGACACTTGTCGTTTGACAAGAGGTGTTATAATAGCTATTTACAGGACCTCCCAATTTAGGGAGAGGCGTAGTGCAAGTCTCGATGGCTGTCAGTCACTCAGGATGTGCACAAAAGACATGGGGAACACCCCTTTTCTTTCCGGATCTCCTTCAATGTGCCCGATCTAGTAATATAAAAAGAACATGTGAAAAAACTGATTAAAGTGGCATCCAGTGTTTGTTTTGTGCCCTTGAGACGGTTCGAAGAGGTGCTAGAAATAAAAAAGTGGAAGAACAGAGTGTAGTATTCAGGCTGGACTCACCCACCACTCCTGGTCCTCTTCTCCTGTAACTATAATCACCTCTCCTTCAACAAAAGTCAGTTCGTCATCATTGTCAGCCTGGCAGTCGTAGATAGTCTTCACCCGACGGGTTTTGCTTTTCCCCTGGACATACAAATAAAACTGTTATCTGCTCTCAGTTAACTTTTATTTAGCTTAGTAACCATAGCTGTGCAGAAAAAAATGCAACAGAAATGCATTAAAATGACATAAAAGCCAAGTGTGTTCTCTATGTGACCACCAGGTTCAGAAATGATCCTCTTGAAAATTCAGAAAATGACTAAAATCAAAATGGAGGGCCAGTTCATTTTATTTCTTGTCATATTCATACGTAAGTACTGTAACCCTCTTGGTCCACTGTCAATAAGAGTATTTGACCAGAAAACTGTTTCTGGTCTATTTTAAGTGAGAAAATTAGGATAATATAATCTGAAAACAACTAAATATGCAACCTGAAGCTGAAGCAATAACTGCCAGCAGTAGAAGAGCCCACCAGAACATCAACATTAAAAAAAATCCAATATAAAATGTAAAGTGGTTAAAGACTGTGGCTAGGATCAAGAATGACGAAGAAGTTAAAACTTTAACTTGAGCGCTACAAACTGAATGTTGAACAGCTGCTAAACAATATAAATTTAAAAAAAAGCATAACTCATCACATGTATTACATTTATAGAAGATCTACAGTAGACTGCATATTTGGTCAGTTATCTAAGATATATCAGTATCAGAGTAAATGTTGGCCAATAAGTAACACAAATATACAGTACAGAAATGCTAAAGGTATGTCTGAGGTCATTTAGAAACAAGGTCTCCATTACAGTTTATCCACTACAGAAGCTTATATTACAACTGTAAAATGTCCTGTTCAGTACATTCCTTAGTAGTGACGTTTCTTTAAAAAAAAAGAAGCTAATTTAAGGAATTTTAAATCAAGCATATCTGTTTATGTAAAAAAGAAAGAAAGAAAAAGAATATTGATTGGTGTATCGTAATTGAATTTTTAAAACCTTTTCAAATATCGATATCGGTATCAGCCTAACTAATCACATAGAATTGGTCAGGCTCTAATTTATATTATGTATAGTGTACTTTAACAAAATAACTGCTGAAAAAGACCAATATGCTTCTGACAACATCAGTGGGTGAGATGCACTCTGAAAAAGCAAGTTTATTTGCTAAAAAAGTAGTAGCTCAGTAGCCAAGAAGAAACAGAAGCATATTCATACCGTGTTGATCTTCCTTGGGAGGGGCACTGGTGTCTCTGCAGTCCCTGTTGGGGTCCCATTGGTGTCTTCAGCAGCTTGTTGGGTGGGAGTCCCTATATTTGCTTGCTGATTAGGTGACGGTGAGTCTTGAGGCTGAGGCTGAGGTGGAGGTGGAGGTTGCGTTTGAGGCCTTTGCACTGTCTCTCCGGGAGGCAGCCGGGGAGTGGACTCGGCTGTTCCGGGTTTTGGGGGGATGTCTGCGAGATGAGGCTTGGGAGGCAGGTCTTTGAGCTGGGGTTTAGGCGGGAGGTCTCCCAGCTGAGGTTTAGGAGGGAGGTCAGACAGCTGTGGCTTCGGAGGAAGCTCTCCAGGTTTAGGAGGAAGTTCAGACAGCTGTGGTTTGGGGGGCAGGTCTCCCAGCTGAGGCCTGTCTGCCAGAGGAGCCTTCTGTGGGGTGTCGGTGGGCGGCGGGGACTTCTGGAAGACCTCTGGAGGATGGCTGGGCTTATCCATAGACGGGTGTATGGTGTCAATCTTTCGCAATGCCACTGGAGAAAGAAGCATACAGTTACTTAATTCAATTCAACAGCTTGAATCAAAAATGAAAACTGGACAAAGACCGTACCTTTCTGAGGTAGTTTGGGAAGAACCCTTGGACCAAGTGTAGACTTTGTGTTGCTTGAAGTAGTGCTGGGAAAATATTTTCAAATTAAGTTAAATCAAAAACAGAATCTAAGAAGATGCTTGTACCACATCAGCTGCAAAACATTTTATTATAGCGAGTAATGCAATACATTTCCGGCCCATTAAGCTGCATATTTCACCGTGGGGTTCTTTTGTTTTGGTACCTTTGCTGTTGAGGAATTCCTTCAAACTTGTTAGAAACAGGAGACATCTTGTTGACAGGAGGAGGGGTGGAGTCGCTTCCTAAAACATCGAAATTGATGACGACACAGATTATTCAACACCATAACAGGGCACTAACAGAGGCATTCATTTAATATAAATGTGAAAATAAATTAACATGCTGTGATGGTTAAAGAAAATAATGAGGGAGGCGTCATCTGGCTGAGCTTTCCATGAGCCCGTGTTGTTTGGAGGTTGTGCAATAAAGTGTCATCATTTAATTAGTGGTTGGGTGTTACTGTATGGGTGACAAAGAATGCACAAAACACCACAGAGGATAAATGATAAAAATGAAATAACAGTAAAAATATCCCCACGATACACATAAGAGACACAAGATTGCAGGTAAGATGACTGAGGTGTTTGTCTTCTTGTGTCTCCAAGTGGTGGTTACAAGATAACTTTTCTTGTCAGTTTAGTTTAAACAAACTGATGCTTTCATTTCTGAGATATCCGACTGTTTTTCTAACTTACCCGAAGTGAGTCAAACTCATGAAAATCTCTTTGTGCAGTTTGAAAGTACGTTGAATGGATAAAAAAGTTCAGTTGTTGTGAATGCTCGCAAGTCGTAAACAGTGGAGTCCTTCCCATTTAAACCATCCATCACATTAGGGCTGGGTACAGAATTCATTACTTTTTAGGCACCGACCGAATAGCCTCCTTAGTATCAAGTATCCAAAAAGGCCTAGTCATTCAATACCAAAGTTCAATACCTAAGGAGTACATCTCATCAGCTTCAGTGAGCCAATAAGCATGCAGCATGCTTCTACCAAGATCTAATAATATAATACTCGTGATTGGCCGTCTTAACGTTACACGTTGTAGACACACGCAGGGAAAGCTCTACGTTATGCACAGAGACGGGGCTCACGTAGTAACAGCTGAAAAAGAAATAAAAAGATATGTGCCGTAATGTGTAATCTTGTATTTTCTTTTTCTTAAAATGGATTTTATAAAATTGGTATCAAAAAAAGTATTGTTCAGGAACTGGTATCAAAGTCACTGTATCGGTATAGGAACTTTTTTAACGATGCCCAGCCCTACATCACATGTGATTTGAATGCAGCGTCAAGCTGAGAGTTTAATACTTTTAATACTTTTTTTAAATTGTCGTTGGCATTAATCCACCACAGCTGTGTATTTTGGAAACGTTTAAGTTGATATGTGATATATCAACTCATTTCTTTGTTAACAGTGAAAACATATTTTAAAGATGAATACATTGTCACGTGTAGTTTAGTTAAAACTGCCATCAGTCTTTGGAGGTTAATTATGTTTTCACATTTGATAGGAGCTGCTCTTTGCCTCTACACACACCTAGAGCTGATCGACAGAAAATGAATCAGCAACTATTTTGATAATTAATTAATTGTTTAAGTCATTTGTCACGAAAAAAGCCCATCATTCTCTAGTTCTATCTTTCCAAGTGTGAGGATTTGCTGCTTTTCTTACATCTTATGTGATCATTTCCTAAAAATGTCTAAACAATTGTCATATTGTCATATTTAGATAAATGTGAAAAAATGTTTTGGACCAAATGATTGATCGAGGAATAAATAAAATACCAGATTAATTATTAATAAAAGTAACTGTTAGTTAGAGCCCTACACATATCTATGTAATGAGCCAGACTACCATTCAACATACCTTAAAATTGCACATAAAAAAAGAGACATAAAAAAAAAAACTCCACTAGTCTGTACGACTCTAAATTAAAAACTCTCAAACCCTTAAGAAATCTTATTTTAATCTCCATTTAATAAAATAGTCTGAACTTTTAAAAATAACCCTGTGGTGATAATATCCGAGTTTCAGGCTGAAGCCATTCCTGAGTGAAACCAGCCCCACTGTTAAATTAGACGTGTGCTTGTGTCTCACCCCCAGTCAAGCCCCCTTTACTGTGTGGACTGTGAGAGAGCGGGCTGGGTGGGTCAGACAGGGTGCGTTTGTGTCCAGGAGGTGGGGGCGGAGGTCTCTTCTTGGACAGGGTGGAGCTGCCTCCTGGTGTGAGTGTAGAGGAAGGGCCAGATGGGGGAGGAGCTGGAGGAGCGATACATAAAACACATAAGGTGATGAGGCCCCCCCAAAAAAATCATTCTGTTAACCCCCAAAACCCAGAGAAGGTAAAGGAGAGGATAATGAAGCATGGAGAAGAGAGGAGGAGCTGAAAATATGGAAAAGGTTTTTGTCAGGGATAGGCTTTTACAAACAAATATCGAGGAGACACATTAATGCAAGTAAAACAACATACTGTCTGAACAGATATATAACAGTAAATGTCTGGACGGGAATGCAGAATAATGAAAAGGGACCTTATGATTTGGGGTGTGGGCACATGTTTGGTGTCTCTACTCTGTGAACCTGTTTATGAATACGCCTGTTTGTGTCTAATGGGACTCCAAAGCACTCACTGGTCACTAATATAGAGAGAAGTAGGGTGAAAGCTGCTAATAGAGAGCTCAGCCAGAGAGGAATCAGCTGTGGTTAAGAGTTTACAGCTCAAGGATGGTGGGAAATGATTCCAGCAAGATAAAAATCATGTAGGCAAAGAAATAATTAACTGAAGACTCAGCTTGCCTACATGGTCCCATTGATTACTTAAATAAACACCACCACCCTGTGAATCTGAGCTGTAAAGGAGGAAACAACTGAGGGATAAGTATATATGGAGCACACAGCCGAGTAAGGGGAGAACATAAAACCAGGATATTCACTGATGTATGGTCGAGTGCCAGCCAGTGTGGCGTAGTGCGAATGAGAGCCAAGGAATGCCAAGTGAGGAGCTGAAAGAATAGAGAAACAAAAAAGAGAAAGAAAAGAGAGCGAGATGAGGAGTGTGGGAGAGAATCTACAGTATGTCAGTCTTAAAAAGAACAGCTCCCACACACTGTAAAATAACAAGATGAAATCTTATCAGTGGCAAGCAAAGAAAAGAAGAGGAAAAATGGCACGAAGCTGGCCCAGGGGGCGAGTTCTTCAGCACCCACTGAAAGAGAGCGCTGCGCTGTTAATCTGGAGCATCTGAGAGTTAGCATGTTATTCTATATGTATGTATGTCATTTAGCCTTTTATTTAGGCTTTAAATCTTATTTTTTGCATAAATCTAAAAGAAAAAACCCACTTGTTTCCAGTTATTTTTGCTATTTTAACAACAAAGTGAAATAAAACCTCTTATTCTTGACATAATTTAAGAATATAAGTAGACCCTTTTTAAGTCCCAGGAACAAAACGGTTCCAGGAACTAGGTAATGGTTTCTTAATGTTCATGTCTTTTACGTAGTCATTTAGCATTTTTCAAATATGTAGCTATCGTTTGAATATTTAAGACCATTTTACAGCTAAAAACACTGAACAGCTGAAGACGGCGTTAGTGTTAATTAGTTAGCTACCGCTGATAAAATCTGCCAGCGACAGTCGTCATTTTAGCCAACAAAATCAACGATCGCCAGCTAGAAATTAGAAGCCAACCTTTGTTCACTTCTGTGTGAAAGCAAAGACCGATTTATTGTTTCAAAAATTGCTACAATGTTTTTGATGGTCAATCTGCCACATTATCATTATGAACTGCACATGTGTGAGAACAAACAGCTTGAAAGATGTAGCAACAGTAACTGAAAGTCAATTGAAACAACTGGAAACAGGTGAAATTTCACAACTCTTGCTTTAAGAAAGATAAGATTTAAATGCTCAATAAATGGAATAAAATGACTTGTTGAGATGGATGTTTAGCAGTGTAAGCTTTTGCAATGTTTTCAAATGTGTACTAAAGCTGTGACTGTTAGTGTTTTAAACCCCTCCACAGAGGGAGGAGTGTTATCTTTAATTCTAATACTGCACAGACAGCACTCCCACAGTGAACCGTGTGTATAATGTGTTGAGGAAAATGATGAAGTGTGTATTCAGCTTCCCTTTCACAGGCCTGACTAACCACTGCCACCCTGCCCTCTCCTGCAGCCATGTTTTCGTGAAGGTTTGCTGTGTAAGCAATCTTAATGACACCTGCATCCCGCCCTCTGATTTGTGTGTTGACAAATTGCATTCCACTGCAGGATGTGTGTGTGTGTGTGTGTGTGTGTGTGTGTGTGTGTGTGTGTGTGTGTGTGTGTGTTTGTGTGTGTGTGTGGATGGGCAGTCCATCCAAAGAGTGCAAAGAAATTTTTTTCCAGAAAAGTGATTACAAAGCATTCCTCTGCACCTAATCCTCTCCTGGATATAATCAAACATTAACAGGCATAACGAAGTACAGTTTCAACTTCCCCCTACAGTAATCAGAGACAGTGGAGCAGATACAGACGACCATTTGCATTACAGGCTGACATTTGCAAAAGAGATATTAGCAGAACACGATCCCCTGAGTTTACTGACTGTCATGCTAATAAGTTAGAGATAAAACTGTGGGTGTTTTTCGAATATGGTTCGAGAGCACTTGGAGCAGGAAGGTCTGACCTTTGCCCTGGTTCCTAGGTGGCAGCGGCGGCCCGTCGGCCACGGGGGAGGAGGTGAGGTCGGTGGAAGCGCTGTACATCTGGTTGGTGAAGGCGCTGTAGGACAGACGCTGCTGTTTGTCCCTTTGGCTGATGAAGCCCGGCAGGGAGAGCTTGTCGTGGGGGGAGAGGCTGGAGGAGTGGCAGAAGCTCTGAGGCCTCGGGGAGCGGTCCTTCTTGATGGGACTGGGCTGCAGAGGGACATGAGCCAACATCAGTCTAGGAATAAGTTGTTGCTCTTCGATTATGCAGAGCTGACATCATAACCTGACATGCAGATGCTTTAAAAGAATAGTGTGACATTTTAGGAAATGCACTTAGTCGAGTTAAATAAGGAGATCAATATCATTTTCATAGATTCTCTGCTGATTTTTAACTCTCTGCAAAAAAAAAGCAAATAAGGTTTTTCCCCAAAATGCCAGACTGTTCAAGTTGTTGAAGATCATAACCTTGACAATGTTAAGGGAAAATCCACCCTTGAATGATCCATCTAACTGTGTGTTAAAACAATAAGCACAGATTTAGTGAATTGTTTGTATGCATTGAGGCTTCTGTAAGTACAATAAATTGGTATGACTGCCTTTACCATGAATTTCTGTCTTTGGAAGTGACATCAAAGCCAGACTTGATGGTGCTTTTTTGTTTGTTTGTAATTGTTAAAAATTTACAGTATCTACACTGCATTTTAGCGTTGCTGGAAGCATCTTAACATGCCATCTTCATTGGCTACTTGCCATATTATTCTTTGTTTCCATGAAAACAAAACAAACAAAAAGGCTTTTACAACCAAGTGACAAGAAAGAAAGAAAGAAAGGAAATTATAGTCAGAACTGGAGTGTAGCAAAAGTCTACAGTCAACCCTACAAATTAGTAATAAAACACGATGTTGGGGAGGATAATAATAGTTGTTCTTATTTTGTTTATCACAACTGAAACGGGGAAATTAAAATGTAGGCACATTTATAGCAGCCTGATTAAATTCAAGCTCAAACTAATGCATGTGATGCTCTTTTCGAACCTTATCATCGAGGTCGTCATCGCTCTCATCCATCTCCTCCAGTCTGAGGCTCCACTCATACTCCACATGAATGTGAGGGTTGAACTTCCCCTCTGCAGCCTGCACAAGCTGACAAACACACACACACACACACACATTCATCAGCTACACGGGTGAAAATAGCTACTATCACAAACCATTATCAATCAAATGGAAAACAGCGACAACATAAAGAAGTGACATTAAAATCATCGACTGACAATGTGAAACTCTGTAAACAAGAACAGAAAAAACAATAAAAAGGTAACAAATGTAATAGGTTACAGTACCACATAAGTCATAGTCGGTTGTAGTATTTAGTAGAGTTAATCATGCAAAAACCACACACCATTCACCATCATTCATTTTTCTGGGTATGAGCAGTTACCCAGTATACATAGCTATCACTCAGGTGTTACATTTGCTAAAACATTTATTTATTAAAGATTTTACACTGCATTTAAAATCGTCTGTTTGTCTGCACGGTCATATTAGCGTTAATAATGAACACAGACAATTATTTCCACTCTGCTGTCACTGTTGCTTGAGGCTGGAGACAGACCATTGACTGCCATCTAGTGTTCTAAGTAACCTTTCTAATAACATCTTTAAATCGACCACAATCTTATCCCCCACAACCTTTTCGTTCATTTGTCTGTATTTTTGTGATTTTGTAATGCTTTTTAGAACATTCAAATCCACTGTGATGTCCAAAATCACTAGCTGGGCGCTCTTGTACTTACTGCCTCCTCACACTGAGTGTTCTTCAGTCGCCTGGCAACATCCAGCGCCGTCTCTCCGTTCTGATTGGCTGAAGGGAGAGGAGGCATAATCAACAGTTAAGATTCTGATACATGTGAAGAGATGACATTAACAAGATGAACCTCAGTGTGACTCACTGATATCAGTAGCCGGCTTTCCCCTCAGGAGTAACTTGAGGCACTCAGGTTTTTCGTACATGCTGCAGTAATGCAGGGCAGTGTTCCCCCACTCCGTCTGCTTATCCAGGTTGCCGCTGGGAGAACACACACACACACACACACACACACACACACACACACACACACACACACACACAGAGTCAGCACACAGGTTACAAGCCAGAGGGTGTTTTCCACAGTCCTGCATCTCTAGGTTAATGTGTTATTACCCAGGATTTTGTGATTAGGCATTAGAGATAACCAGATTTTTTTTTTGTAAACACCGTTCACCTGTTTTGTTTAGCTAGCTTGTATAATGTTTTTTGCTTGTTTTGTTTTTTTGTGTATGAGTGCATGTGTGTGTGTCTGTGTGTGTGTCTGTATGGCTCCCTTGCAAACTGGTCCTTGCCCTCTGCCCCTCTCTTTTCTGTATACTTGTGACACGTCCTAACAATGCATTCTACTGTTTTATATGTTATCCATCTGAATATTAGGAGTCTTCCATCTAAGATTGATCTTTTAAGAGCTTGACATATTACAATTTTTGTTGATTTATTTATTTATTTTATGAGTTGGCTCCTGTTTGTGCATCTACTAAAATAGCATCATATTTGGGATGTACGCACATTTACTGTGTTTTTAATTGTATGTATATGGGGGAGGGGGATCAGTTGTTGTTGGAGCAGTTAGGCTTGGGATTGATGTACGTATTTGTGAATGTATTTTGTGTTTTGTATTTACTGTTTAATTGTTTTAAGTACCCCCTCGAAAATGAGATGATTCGTCTCAAGGGGTTATCCTACTAATAAATACATCTAAAAAAGGGGAGTATTTGAAATCAGTCATAAAAGAAGACAAGACAGACATGGAATTGTATTAGCTGTGCAAAACCAACTTCACGCTACACTGTTAAAGCAGGTAAATAATCCCATCTCTCGTAGCTCTCAGTAAGGGCAAGAGAAATGTCTTAAATAATGAGGGCTATTAATTAATGAGAGGGTTCCACGTCTTGTGTGTGCAGTTGGAGCAGTGGTGGGTAAACAATTGAAAAGAGATGAATAAATTAAGGCAGGGAACAAGTGCTTGACCCATTTCTGTTTGCCTTGTGGGAATCTGAGCTGAGCTGTGCAGTGCT
Source organism: Sander vitreus (assembly GCF_031162955.1). Taxonomy (NCBI): domain Eukaryota; kingdom Metazoa; phylum Chordata; class Actinopteri; order Perciformes; family Percidae; genus Sander; species Sander vitreus. The sequence continues at coordinate 18,357,169 of NC_135876.1, forward strand.
AAGCTTTCCTCTGCACTTAGACTGCTTTAATACAGACTGAAGCACAAATTAAGACCAAGAAAGACTCACAGCAGACCGACAGATCACATTTGATACTGCATGCTTACTTACACAATTTATCTCTAAACTGCTCATGTGTTTAAAGACATTTTGACAGCTTTTTAACATGAAAAGCGGAAACCAATCCACACTTATGCAATTTTATTCTGGCTTTTTGGTGACAATGACTCTCAAAAATGTACCTGTTCTGCACAAGGAAGTCCACTAAGTGCAGTGAGGTCTGGTCAGCAGTCCGTACAGAGTAGTGCAGTGCTGTCTCTCCGGATTCCTGCAGGGGGCCATCAAACACAGCAAAGACACAGTGAGACAATCTTGGGCAGCACCCATTCTGTATTCTCTCTGTGTCTCTTTCAGCATTTAAACAAGCTGCAGTAAACAAAATGGCTCCTAAAAATAATATTTCAGCAGGCATAAAGCTGATATTTGTACATTTTTGCGAGCAATTTTATCTGTCTCTGTGAATTTAAACTAGATCGAGATGTAATTTTTTTTAAGATGCAGCATAAAATATTAAATATATGGGAGTAGGGAATATATGTATGTGCTGTACATTTGGTGACATCATAGGAAAGAGTAAGGGATGTATGTAGCCACACATCCCATCGTCTGTCTGGGTTTGGAAGGGGGAGTGGGATGTCCCTGTGTTGTCAGCAGCCATTCAGAAGTACTGAGAACAGCAGATCAGATATCGGTGAGTCAGACTTCATAGCGCAGACAGCAGCAGCTCCCTCTGTCACCAAACGATATCCTCTTTTATTCTGCTGCTGCACTGTACACTTAATTTTTCATTAGAGAACTACCCTGTTTGTGTTATAGAACCTTGACCCATTTATGTCAGATTAAGTCTGATCACCCGTGTTGTTTACGGTACAGCATCCCCACCATCTACTGCTTGTTATTTAACTTTCATTTATGCCTGAACCAGCGGTGCAAAAGGCGAGGAAACAAAGAGACTGAGCCACAGAATGAAAAACAGAGACGTGCCAAAGATGTCGTCATCTCAGTAAATATGAACTCAAATGAGATGATGCCCTACAATGTAATAGATGTTACTGAATGTCACCACCTGCTGGTGAAGTTATCCAGATGACTCTTTGATATGATATACATTATTTATGCGTCAAATAATTCACCAACGGGTAGAAATGTGTCAGTGTTGGTTGTTCTGCTGGCAGTAAACCTCACGTGAGGATGAACCACTGCAGTAATGTGTGTAGAGCTCTGAGAGGGACATTTCTGGGGTTTGTAGTCTAATATGAGAGATAATGGTGTGTGATGAAAAGTAGAGATGGCCCGATACCATTTTTTGCTTCCCGATACCGATTCTGATACCCTGAACTTGCGTATCGGCCGATACCGAATACAGATCCGATACCAGTGTGTCATATATTTTATTATGTTTTAACAAGTAGTAGTAGTAGTTTTGTATACTACTATCCCTGTATGGATGTGATATTATTTCTATCTTTGTTGTCAGTCTGGCTCAGGTTAAACTCTTTGTGAAACATGAACAAACACAAACAATGAACGCAACAGAACTTTCTTTTATTATGCAGTTTGACAGTCAGTTATAACGGAAAAAGAACATAAATAAACTACTTTAACGTAGATTTTCTTTAGGGCTTTATTATGTGGTATCGGATCAGTGCATAAACTCCAGTAGTTCCCGATACCAATACCAGCGTTTTAGGCAGTATCGGAGCCGATACCAATACCAGTATCGGTATCGGAACATCTCTAATGAAAATATACTGTAACCATGTATGAGGAGGTTGACATGTAGCCAAGATTCCAGGCAACATACAACAAAACCCAAATATATTCATAGATAACTAAGACAATAAGAGAATATCCATATTTGAGAAGCTGGGAGCAGTGAATCTTTGGCATTTTTTGCAGACTAGTTACAATTATCCACAGACCTCACTCTCATCAGTTTTCATTCAGCTGTCCGGCCTGCAGCTTTACTGTTTTGGTTCACTCTCAATGTTGTCATAGCGTTGTTTTCAGCCACAGCAGGCAGCTGCTTTCAGTGAAAAAAACTCTTAAAAACTCACTGTGCATTACCTGCTCAGCACCAAACAGAAGTGGAGCATTTAGCAGCTAAAGAGCCATATATTTCCGTGTGCTCCAGTAGACTCTCTGAAGTCTCTCCCGATACAAGATTGCCCTACTCTGAGAGCACCGGACAGGCTAGTCAATTCCGTGTGAGGCGGTTGAAGCGTGTTAAACCTCTTCCTTCAGCCATATATTTCCCTCAGCAGTTGGTGGAGACCAAAACCAGAGCTACAAGAGAGTGAATATTGGACTTACTTATCAGGTGGCCAGAATCACGAATCTAAATGAATGATAATGTTCCTCCATAAACCAAGATTATCTGCATGACTAGAAACCACTAGTAAAAAGGGAGTAAATATGTGTTTTTGATATAGGTGAACTTGACTATTTAATCTCTGTGCAATAAACGTATAGACTCACCGGTCCAACCTCTGGGATCGGCTCCATAAGTTCAACCCCCTCTGCATAGACCTGGATGAGGGACAGCAGATCCCTGGACTGAACCGCCTCAAACAGCTCGATCATTTTAGCTGACGCAGACGTGCACGTCTTCCTCGCATACTTGTGGTCCACATACTTAGCGTTGATGAACTCCTTTCTCACCGTCCTGTGGAGGAGAAGAATAATTCAGTCAGCTGTTTGTATATTATTCAACAAATCTAGTTTTCAGGCGTTTTTTTGCTCAGAGAGTACTTACATGTCACTGAATGGAATGGGCTTTGGTGAAGGGGATGGGAGGTTTCCCTCCATGATCTCATTGAAACTACTGTTCCCTACATTCTTGGCCAGCTAGGAGAGAAAAAAAAAAAGGGAGCATCAGATCACAATAGTAGAACAGCATTCACATCTCAGAGACAGATGAGCATATTGTTTCTGGGAGTATGTATCTCTGCTGCTTTAGTGATCAAATTCTGCTCTCGGCTCTGTTTCCACTACTCTTTCATTATTTCTAATATTTCACTTGAGATGGAAATAGTGAAGGGTGTGGACCGCTGCCTCAAAAAAAGCTATTTATTTACTTGGTAGAGCATTTCTCTGACTCACCAAGAGTTCTGAGGTTCCCAGCTTGTCGAGCTCCATGGACTGGATGCGAGAGATGTGGACCCCCATCTCTCGGTGGATGCCAGAGCACTCGATGCAGGTCAGGATCCCCAGGTTGGTGGACAGCCACTTAGGATCTATAAACACAGACATAATGAGGAAATGTGTGTTAATGCTCTTCATAATCTACCAATTATTGTTTCTGCTATAGTCAGTGCAATCACGAGTGGATGGACAGATAGTGAAGATCCAGTAAAACTATTATTAGTTGGATATGTGCCTGTCATTTAAGACTATACCGAATATTTTCAATGACAAAAAGTGCCAGAAACCACGCAAAGAAATATCAGTCAAATTCAACTTAAGTCCTGCCTGGGACATCAAACACATGTCATCCCTATATCTACTGTCAACTATCAACTAAATGCCCTAAAAGTGTCTTTAAGAACAAACAAGCAGGATGTTTTTCAGCAATTAAACCAGTCCTGCCCTTTACTTGAAAATACATTTTGTGTGTCTGCGCCGTATTCTGGTCCTTTAAGGCTACTGTCAGTAGAGAAATTGGTTTCACAGTGTTCCTACGTTTGATTTATTCCTGTATGACTGCAGAACTTGGAAGACAAATGTTGAGCCTTGACAGAACCTATTACTCTTGTTTGAAAACTCCTGACACCAATGTTTAAAGATAGTTTTCTATACATTTTCTGCAATAAAACTCCTTTATAACTGTGCTGTGACTCGAGACGCAACACTTTCTAAATTTGGTCAGTTTTCTGTGGGAATAAAATAAAATAAATACACAAAACAAAAGAGGCCCAGAAATGCAAGGTTAATCAGCACTACACCTGTTTTTATCTATTTAACAATTTGCACCTCCCGGTAGACAGAGAAGTATACAAATTTCAAGCCAGATTTGCATTTAAGCAAACAGGAGAGGGCATTTTATTTCTGCTGCAGCTCCATTTTGTAATCTTATGTCATTGCTGAATAAGAGTAACGTCCACACACTCTAAACTCCAAAGACTCCAAACCACAAATTCACTAAATAGACAACATTTTGATGCCAGTCGGATCTTCGTCAGATCAAAAACTGGATACATTTTTGGTTGCACCTACATGTGATGTGCATATACTTCTAATGTAATCCTGTGTCATAACAAGATTATTTTACTTGAAAAAAAAAATCAACAGGATTTCAGCTGATGAGAAAGGTGTATTTTTACACACGAACTTTGCTTTTAAATGAAGTATATGTTGACTACATGTATTGCTTTTATTGATACATCAACAACAGACATTTCAGACCACTAGAGGACTGTCATAGGCACAAACAGTGACAACAGTCACATCATACTGAGGAGGGAGATAAGAGCTTATTGTGTAACCTACTGCCAAGCAAACAGCATGAGTGCGCTGTGATGTAGCACCCTCTAAAGCGCTGTTATTGACTGACGTCACTTCCTGATGTTCTGATGCAATCTGGGAGATTTAAGCAAGCTTTAAAACGTAGAGCTCAGCTGTGTTGGTTATGAGTTCGCTGATGCTGTGAGGCCGGGGATGTTGTTCTGTCTGGATCTGACAAGTAAACACCAGGCAGACGCTGGTGCAAACGTCGAAGGCAGCCCGAAAACCAATGAGTCATACACAAAAACACAAGCAGAAGGCAGGCACGCACACACATTTTCACAACATGATAAACAGATGCAAGCTGGTGATGGGTCATAGAGTGCATGTTAGGCACGATGAGCTGATGCACGGTGACCTCTGTAGCTGCTTAATGCTAAAGCTACAAATCTGTGTCTTATAGAGGGTGATCCTGGGAGAATATCAAATGAGATGGAGTTGTCTTCTCTCTACTCAGACCACAGGGAACAAAGAGGTGACCTTTGAAAGTCATTACAACGACCTCTCAACCGTGAAGTTAATTCTACACTGAGGAAGGGAAATGCTGTCAGAGCAATTGAAAAGAAAAACAATAGGAATCAAACAGGAAACCACATCTGGAAAATGTGTTATATACTGAAATTATGTACACGAACGGACACAGCAACGCGAGTACAGACCATGGCATAGCCTAGAATTGACAAATTACCTCCCCTTTCTGCAGATTGCAGGGGTCGACAGCATGTGCGACTTATGTAACAACGTGACATAATGATGTTGTTTCTCAAAGCATAGAAATGTTTTCTTTTACCCTCAGAGCATAAAGTCCTTCCGTCGTCGCTCAATAAGCTGCTGAGTGTGTGTGTGTGTGTGTGTGTGTGTGTGTGTGTGTGTGTGTGTGTGTGTGTGTGTGTGTGTGTGTGTGTGTGTGTGTGTGTGTCAAGTGTCAGAGGGCCTGAGTGTCTATACCACTCCTAAGTGCTGAGTCTTTGCTTCCTAATGTGGGGGAGGATCAGGATCGGGTTGTGTCCTGAATGCTAACAACTCTTGTGCATGTGCACACACACATACACACACACACACGTTTGCTGAAGGCTGCAGGGGGATTTGTAGCTTGTTCAGTTACCATCTAACTGAAGGACACTGAGTTCAGGGCAGCTTTGACATTGCAAAGAAATCAAGATTGGTGCATGGCTTTAAATAAAACATTTGACAACAGTGAAATCAGAAAATGCTGAAGTGAAGGTGTTTGTCTTTTCCTGCGACAAGGTGAGGGTTGACTAAGCACAAACAGGGAGAGGATGTGTATATATGTAGCCTCTCTGGACACACAAACAGCAGCAGTACACACCTGCAGCTCCGCAGTCGCAGCAGACTTCGTTGCCTGGCATGCGCAGCACGTCTTCTATGATGGCTTTAGTCAGATCCTCTAAACCATCCTCGCCTCCGCTGCTCTGCTCGCCACGAAACGCCATGTTCAAGGCCTCCTCCTTACTGTTGGTTAGCACCGAGATCCAGCTGTGCAAGGGAACACATCATTACTGGTGTTATAAAAAATAAGATTTTTTTAATTTATTTATTATGCATTTTTTTTAAAAGCACAGTTGCAGAGTTATTTTACCAAGAGATAAAAAAAAACACGAGATATAAAGTCAGTAAACTAAACAGAAAAATCTCCAGCTGCAACTGCCCTAATCTGATGATTATTTTCTTAATTCAGTTAATTGTTGGTCTATAAAATGTCAAAAAAGTGTGACAACTGCCCATCACAAAGCTCTAGGTGACGTCTTAAAATTGCTTGTTTTGTCTAGCTATATGTCATAGATATTTAGTTTATAATGACATAAAAATCCTCACAAATGAGAAGCTGGGCCTCTAGGAATATTTGCCAGTTTCTCTTAAAAAATGACTTAAACAATGAATCACTTATTTCTGACAATCGACTAATCATTTATGTTCTAGAAAATTTTAAAATAAATTACAAAAAATGTAAATTATAGTAATGAAAGAGTAAGATGTTGATGTCCATAAACTCCTATAATCACTTGATATCATTATTGGCTGGAAAGAACAAAAGTCTACTGTCTGTATAACTGGTCCAAACAGAAATGCATTCTTCATTACATACATATGCTGCATTAAACTGCACAAAAGATGTATGGAGAACCTATTTCTGTAACTACTGAAATGACAACGGTAACACATAAACCCACGTGTTAGATTGTCGTGTTAGCTGTCGGTTTATCTGTATGTGTGGAGAAAAAAAGATATTTTAATCCACAGATGCGCATGTGTACAGATGCTGAGCCAAAGCCTTTGTGTGTATTACATGCATAATATGCTCCCAGCCTAATTGAGGGGGAGCGTGATTGCACAACGCAGGAGCCTTATGGAATACTAAATATTTCATGGAAAATGCCATGAAGATGCTGCGGCTGCAGCTGCAGTTGGAAGTGCGTGACAGAAACAGCAGTGAGGAGCAGCAAGATGGATCCCAAAGGATGACAAGTGCATGGAAATACAGAGTGTTCAACCACAGGAAGGCATCAGAGTGAGAACTTGCAAGCCCAGAACAGAAAAGTGACACAAATTAAAGTGTGTTTCAAGAGAGTTTGGACAGCTCAAGAAGATTTAGTATGATGGAATACAGGTCAGTGCGTTTCTGAGGACTTTATGTCCATCATTTTGATTCTTGTGAATTTAAAGAAAGAGCAAACATAATAAAAAATGAGAAATGTTAATATTAGCTATTAGATATTTCAATTAGAATTGCCCTTAAGAAAAAGTTCAACATCTTTATCTTCAAACAAGTCGGGTTTCTTTCCCAATATTTATTTTCAGTAACAAGAGATGCAGAGCACCAGTATGAAATAAATCTGATACATCTGATATTCTTTCAACTATAGGAAAAATCTGCCAATAATATAAAAACCTTCAATTTCCACAGACTCTAAAAGACACATAATGAAGGGTCAGCCTGATCACTTCTTAAAAGGAGTACTCCGTCGATTTAGCATTGCACCCCAATAACATTGTTGGACATAAGTATCTGAATCGATGCAATAGAACCAAAATATCATCTTTTCATGATTCCACACACTTTACTTCCTTGTCAAAACCTGGCACCTACATTACCCACAATTCCACTCAACCGACCACAGGTCAGTCGGAGATTCGGGTGTCTTATGCGAGTAGCGGCTAATGTAGCCTCGAGCACTAGCCTGGTAAGTCTGGTAAGCTCACATCTTCATAACTCCACACCCCGAGATTTATGTCATGTTCTTCACTTCACTTCATGTTTTTCAACTTGTAGTCTTCACGCAAAACAATATATTTGGGGGAAATATATTACCATGGACATATTCTTTCCAAATAAACTTTTACTTTTTCCAAACGCTCATCTCTGAGTCCTAAAGTTAAAACAGAAATTAGCCCCCTGGATTAGCTATTTTGTTTATATAGCTTGCATTGGGATCCACTTCTAGGACAACAAGCCAGCAAAACAAGCTAGCTGTTTGGTTAGCCAACAATCAAACTACATATTCAACTGCAGTAATCACAAACAGGTATCACTTATTGTTTCATATAACAAGATTTTACTATGAGGTGTGAACAGAACAACCCCTTTAGAACAGACATGTGTTTATATAGCTACCATAACAATGCTTACTTTGCTGTAAAAACAAAGTCTACATGAAGCTTAACGGGGCTGTTATGATTTAATAAAACATTTGTTGAATGACTTCAATTCTAGTGTCTGTGCATGTGTGTGTCCCTGCCTACCGACATGCATGAGTGAGACAGCGTGGGAAAAGACAGTATGAGGTTACAGTGACCTGAATTACTGAAGACCACAAATCCCACTGCTATCCTCGCACTGCCACCCACTCTCAACAGTCTTTCTGTAACCTCCTGTCTTCAAGTATGAGAGCAGCCATTAACGAACCCGTCCATTAATAAAAACCATTAGGTGTAATCACACACAAACTCAATCACTGGATTCAGGTAAAGGTGGTCAGAAGATATGAGGAGCTTATACTGAAGTAGGTAAACTGATAAACCTTAAAGGTCCCATGGCATGAAAATGTCACTTTATGAGGTTTTTTAACATTAATATGAGTTCCCCCAGCCTGCCTATGGTCCCCCTGTGGCTAGAAATGGTGATAGGTATAAACCGAGCCCTGGGTATCCTGCTCTGCCTTTGAGAAAATGAAAGCTCAGATGGGCCGATCTGGAATCTTGCTACTTATGAGCTCATAAGGAGGAAGGTTACCTCCCCTTTCTCTGCTTTGCCCGCCCAGAGAATTTGGCCCACCCATGAGAAAGAGAGAGACATCATGGCTTGCAAACGAGCGAAGCATGGCAGTTGGTCAAGGCCACACCCCCACCCTCCATCTTGCCCCCCCCTCTCTCCTCCTCAATAGCATTTAAAGCTACAGACACAGAAATGGCACATACTAAGGAAAGCTCATTGTGGGACTGGCTCTAGTGGCTGTAATTCTGCACCAAGGCTGAATTTCGGGAAAGAGACTTCAGATACAGTATTAGGGGACCACTAAGGTCTATATAAAAGAGACTTCAGATACAGTATTATGGGACCACTGAGGTCTATATAAAAGAGACTTCAGATACAGTATTAGGGGACCACTGAGGTCTATATAAAAAAAGACTTCAGATACAGTATTAGGGGACCATTAAGGCCTATATAAAAGCATCCAAAAAGCAGCATGTCATAGGACCTTTAAGAAATCGTGATAAATACTCTTTTTAGTGTATATTCTGAGCAATGTTACTCTGAAGCACTCACATGACAAACTCTTGTTCATCTTCAGCTTGGAAATGATATGTCCTGTTATCTGTTGAATATAGAAACGATGACGTTAAGTAAGCAAATTTCTTACATTGCATTTTATAATACTATAAGCAACAGACAGCGTACAGTAAATTATTCAAATATATCACTTGTCTATGTGGTACCTGTTGGACACGCAGTATAAAAATAGTCTGTCCGCAGATTCACTTTCCTTGACGTTTATAAAAAGGCAGGAATTCCCCAACTGTCTCATACTAACATATATTCTGGCATGTAGTAAAACTTACGAGAAATGAGATCAAAGCACTTCCTGTCCTCAGTACTCGGCTTGACCTGGCAGGTGAGCAGGTTGAGTTTGACCGGCTGCCTGTTGGACTGTGGAGCACAAACAAGATAAGGGTCACAATGGCGGATCAGACAGCAAATATACAATCACAACAAATCACTTCATTACAAACGAGGTTCTCTATACATTAGTTATTGTTCTTTTTCGATTTAGCTAATAACCAACAGTTCAAACCCAGAAGATATTCAATTTACAATAATTTAAAACAAAAAGAAGCAGCAAATACTCATATTTTGAGAAGCTGGAACCACCAAATGTTTGGCATTTTTATTAGCTACATAGTCCAAACACCAACATATTATATTTACAATAATATAAAACAGAGCAAAGCAGAGAAGTATCATATTTAAAGTAAGAAGTTGCAAGCAACAACATTTTTGCATGATGAATGTCAATGGACTGTATTTATATTGAGCTTTTCTAGTCTTAACGACTACTCAAAGCGCTTTAACAGAGTACAGGAACCATTCATGCACATTCACACACTGTGGCCGAGGCTGCCATACAAGGTGCTCATCAGATAAACATTCACACACATTTACACTCCGATGGCGCAGCATCGGGAGCAATTCGGGGTGTCTTGATCAAGGACACTTGGAACTGCAGGGCAGGGATCGAACCACCAACCTTCTGATTGGTATGCGAACGCTCTAGCACCTGAGCCACAGGTATGATAAAGGATTTACATAAATCATCAATTAACAAAATTATTGTAGATTTTTCTCTCAACTTATCTATTATTCAGCACTAGGGCTGTGATCTAAACATTTGAATATCCACACTAACTAAAACTACAGAATTCAGATTGAACCATAGACCATATTTAATTTTACAGTCAATGGGTTGAACTCAGGACGCCTTTTGTCCCTGTTAAGAAACTGGACCGTGCTGGCTGTGTACTTTAATACTGGGCCCAGTTGGCACATGTATACTGAGCATTGTCTCCTGCCAGTGCCCGGGCAGAGGAGGGGCCTGGGCACGTGCTAATGAAATGCTAACAGGCTGTGATGAGCCACGGAGCTCGGCTGGCTTGCTGGCAACCCGCCATGTCAACTAGAGTCACCTAGAGTTCAGCTGCCACAAAGGCTGAAACCGCATTCAGACAGAAAGAAATTATTATAAGTTCTCGTATAACTACCAAGAGTGACAGGTTAAAGACTTAGTCCCTCCATCGCTCAACTGAACAAAGGGAAACCTTTCATATCATAACTACTTCCCTGAGCTTCTCGCAGCAGACACAAAGGATGTTATCATGTTTGAGGCAGCGGCTGTGCGAAGGTTCAAATCATGCTCACATCCTAACACTATAAAAACAGCAAATGTGACAAATTAAAATGCATCGCCAGAGTTTAACCTCTCTGAAATGAAACTGATTTTACTGATTTAATAACTATTACGAGACTGTAAGAGACAAAAATGTGGCTAAAAAACCGAAATCTAAGTTTATACCAAAAGTGTTAATTAACCACATCTATTTATTGCCGGGGTTCATTTATTCGTGTAAGCAACCCAGCCTGTTTTAGCCTCCACAATGATATGAATCAGGTCATCTTAGTTTGAATGATATTTATAGTACTTTTGCTGGTTATCAATCAGATCAGGGGGGGATAAGTTAACTTGCTGGTTTGTGGACATCAGTTAAAAAATGTAATCCTCTGATCTTTCAGGAGCTTCTTTTAACAGTACTTTGGATGATATCATTATATTTCATTCATTTTATTTCATTTTAGTATACAGTGACAGTGGAATAGAGTTAATTCAGATTTGAATTCAGTATTTAGATTCCTGCCGTCCACACAGGAAAGAAAACATCACACTGCACAGCAGCTTCTGCAGCTGCACAAGAGCAGAGACGACCCTACAGACGTGCCAGCGTATACAGTGCGCTCACTTGCTCTGAGATGAGTCACTGAGGCGCAGCAGGCAGAGGGGGGAGGGGTGATAAGAAGGGGGAGACAGGGTTGCCATGACAACCCATCTATGTCAATTCCACTCTGCCAGCCTCCAGATTGAGAAAGCCCAACAAACCCTCCCCGCAAGATGTTCTCCCTTTGATCCGCAAAGTCTGTGTGTGTGTCTGTGTGTGTGTGTGTGTGTGTGTGTGTGTGTGTGTGTGTATTCGTCTTATACTCACTGTGGCATGAGAGATGGTGAGCATGCCCCCCTTCACTGAGCACTGCCTCCTCTGCCACACCTTCCTTAGCCTGTGAAAATACTTATGTCTTTCTTTTCTGTGTGCACTTTACATTTTAAAGCAACATGAATGGCGTGCTAGTGTTTTTAAATAATGGCTGTGTTAGCTTACCCATCACTTTTCTTCAGCAGGTAACCTTTCTTCTCACAGCCAAACTCCTTGTTTCCCTGCAGCTGGTGCATGCTGTAGCCACCCTGCTTACTCTGCGAGTCCTGTCCAAATCCACACAATACGTGCACACACGCAAACACAAAAAAAACAATGTTAAACACATGGTATATAGAGAGGCTGCTGAAAGACATGCAACATAGACACAAACACACCACAAAGTGCTACCAGGAATAAATCTATAAGGCATGCTCTGAAGCCTCTAAAGGGCCAAACCACTCTACTGTCAAGCAGAACATACAGATGCCAGCATGCTTAACATGCACCAGAACTTACTCTTCTAGACTTGATTCCAGACAAGCAGAAGAGAGAAAGGGGGAGATAGAGGGGAGAGGTGTGAAAGATCTAGCTCAGGTGCAGGTGGTGGGTGTGAAAGAGTGTGCCGCCCGCCCGTATGCCGACCAAAACCACAATCTCATGTGTTTAACTTTCTAAATGTCGTGCTAACCGTGTGATATTAACAAAAGACGCTACAGGAACTGTAAACCAAATGTAAAAAAAAAAAAAAATGGTGTCATGCAGAACAGTGGACTGAGAGTGAATGTGTGAAAACAAACATACAGCCAATTCTTTATAAGTAAATCCGGGGCTGGAAGTGTTTTTAAGTGTGATGTGGTGTTAAGTCGGGCAGTGAGTGGCTCTCCACTGAGCAGCCAGTGAGGCACAACACTGGTCACCAGCAAAGCCTACCACACACTGGCTACCAGCATGGTACAGCACTGGACACTCGCTCTGTGCTGCAGGAGACAAGCTCCAAACCTGGTAGTGGCCAGAGTGAGAGGAGGTGTATGGTAAAAACGGGGGATAGGAGTGACAAGTTTCGAACTTGTCTGTGTGGCATGTGGAACATTGTGGCTGGTATGAGGTCTGCTAATGCTGTGTTTAGCCACATGTGTCTGAGTTTGGGCTGGCCTCGTAAGAATTTCACCTGCGACAAGTTTAAAATTTGGCCGGGTGTCTCTGAATGTGACCTGCCTACCTCCTTCTGGTCCAGCTGGAGGGAGGACTTGATCAGATCCCGCAGGGCAGTCAGCTGCTTCTTCTCCTCATCCTGAGTTTGTTTGATCTGAGGAGGACAAATGCAAGGTTGAGGAAAAGAGCCACCAGCAGAACTAAGAGATTACCAGCTGTGTTTACATAGAGTCGTTTATTGCAGTTATAAAAAAATACATCTTGTAAATAACTACATTGCCATTACTTTATTTAAAGTTTATTCATACAAACAGAAAGAAAGAAAGAAAGAACATGCCCCAAAAAAATGTAAGGTGCTGGATCCAAAAACAAAGAGCAGAAGTTAGACAGAAGAGCCACACATTGTAATGATAGCTCCCACGTCTCAAGTTTTGTTAGACTGAAATGTTGCTCGGTTAAATGACATTTATTGGGAGCAATCAGTACAGTGTGGGGATCTTCTGTCTGACTTCTACTTTCCCAGGCGTGAGGTTTACTAGTTTCCAGGAGATTCTGAATCATGACAGTTGCTGCCGATGTGCTATCTCCCCTCATGCAGTATAATAACAGCAGGAGCATTGTATCCTGATAAAACTGCTGCTTCAGGGGAAAGCACAGCAGTAATGTACTGTAAGACATAGTGGTGAGCAGTCAGTGTGGGCTCATCTTTTTTAAATGTTTGCTTGTGCCACATTTGCTATTCTGAGCCCAACATAACTTTCTCTTTCCAATAACGTATTGTGATCTATGTAAACATGACAGTTGTAAGTCATTTCTCGTAGGGCTCATGCAAATAGTTTTATTTGAATAGTAAACTGTATTAAGAATGCAACTTCATTCTCGATCTTGGAAACATCAATTTTACCCAAAATAAATCTCAATTTAAAGTCCACTTACTAGCCTTTTTCCAAGAGCTTTTATCGCATCAGTATGAGCAAAGATAATTTACTGAATACTGTAAGAAATGCATGAGATTCGGGAAATAGCTAGTAAGTGGACCTTGAATTCAGATTGTTTTGTCAAATTTAACTATTTGAAAAAACGGTAACCACAGTCAAAGTACACGTATGCATGTACAGATGTACAAAAGATCAGCTTTGATTCTCTGAAAAATAAAAGCCAAAATAAAAGCATAGGAAGAGATGAAAAGGTAAAGATGTGCGTATTTACATTGTAGAGATCAGCTGCCAGCTTCTCAATGTACTGCTTCAGCTTATCCGCTGTCTTCAAGCCATCCTGGAAGAAACTGGAAAAGGAAGGTACATGTGAATCTCACTGACATAAACGCGCATTGGAATAAATATGAGAGACAAGCCAGCCATTTATTGGAATTACTACTTTGCATATGGCAGGTGTTGGACTGTGCTGCTTTTGGCCACTGTGAAGGTCACACAGAGAGAGGAGATTGGTGCAGTTTATGTTTAATGTATAGCTCGGCTCGTTCTGGCGCCTCTGGCTCTTGGCACAGAAATCGTAGCTGGCCGTGTCCACGGCAGATTTGCAGAGGTGCTTAGCACATCCTGAAATCTATCACAGATCTGTCAGTTACACACCTCAATGCAGCGCTGCAGCTGCAAATCACCACTAATGACCACCCTCTCTCCAGCCCCTGCCCACCTTTCCCTTCCTCTGCTTATTATTTTCTCTGTCACATCTCTCCTCTGCTTGTTTTCCTTTAATCTGTGCATCGAGGATCCCACATCTCTCCTCCCACTCCATCCAGCGCTCCACGTCGATTACTAAAAAGCTTGTCTGTTATTATAGTATAGTATAGTTAAAGTGTTGATGCTGCAAGGTAAGGACAATATTCACCTCGGTTGACTTTTTGCTCATTTTACTACACAATATAGTTATACGTGTATTTAGCATTACTTATATTTATCATCTAATGGGAAATTCTGGTATACCAACCATTATGAGTATTGGTCATGATAACATTTTACCCACCACCTCTGTTTTGGGCGATTTGGGAAATATGGACTCCAGGAAGAAAAAAATATTTTTTCAAATAAGCACAGAACGTAGTCCAATGGAAATTCCTGTAGGTGTTGTGGCAAACTGCATAGCAACATCCTGGTTGACCCGGCAGCTGACATTCCTACCGCATTGATGTTTAAACGCCAATTTGATTATGCTAGTCAGGAAGCTGTGGCTCACTTTTGATTTTTTTTTGTGTGCATGCTGGATAAGTAGTGTGTCTGTGAGTTAGTGAAATACAATAAAATGTTTTGTTTTTTTATTGACTGCCAATAAAAGATGATTTGAGAGGATTTCTGTTACTTGAAAGTTTTTTGGAAAGCTGTAAGTAAGCATCTCACCCTGATCAATGTCGTTCTTGCAAGAGTCTTTGTTTCCCTGGGCCGGGCTGACAAATGCCCAAATTTCCCTTTAATCGTCATTCTTAATTGGTTAAATGAATTGGTTCAGATGGTAAAAATTAAGACAAAAACAGTTTTCTTCTTTTGGACTGCTTTTTTGTTTCTAATCCATCACCACTGCAGCTTTTCTATCCATCCAGGCCCAGGTTGAACATATTAAACAGGGAAGTATATTGTTTGGTCCTAGTGTTATGACAAGACCTAGCAACGCTGAGAGAAAATTTGTCATTCTGTCACAGGGCGTTGTGAGCTGTGGTTCTGGCACACAGAGCGCCCACTTATTTACCCACCAAACCCCACAGCTGTCAGAACATATCTCTATAATGACCTGTGCATATTTATGAGAGCCATAAATACGACTGTGCACCCTCAAGATCTGTGAATCATACAGGAGATAGAAAAATGACATCAAGAGCAACCATTTTCTTTGGCGTGTTTTGAAATACATTTCTCAGTGGGTGTTATGCACACAACAGTGGAGCTTCACATGTTTGGGTTCGGGGGGATTAAGGTGGTACTTACTTGCACTGTGCGTGGTAATACTTAATCAGGTTCTGGAGGAGGTCCACTCCTTTCTTGGTCTTGATCTCATTTACTTTGATGAGGTACTGCAAAGCAAAGAGAGGTGCAGAGTTCAAGTTCAAGTTGAAATTCTGGGTATTTAAAGGATTTTTGTTTTGCTTAATAAGGTATAATGTGACAGAGCTGTTATACAGAGAATAAAGACTTCTGTTTTGCCATGGACATTTAGAATATGAACACTTTGAGTTATGATAATGGCATCTGGGTGAGTTATGAAGGCTTTGATGTATGAGCCAAGGCTGCCGTGACACTGTGGGAGTGGGGACCAGACTGGTTAACACACTTGCAGTACAAGAGAATACCATGCTGTCTGCCTTGATCTAAATGAAGTTTCAAAAAGATTATGAAAAATATTTCACATTAGCATCATAAAAAAATAGAGAATAGCCTGCAGAGGAAGTGCTTTGTAGACTGTATGCTCAGTCTGGGTGTCTGAGGATTCAAACGAGCGAGGAGTCTTCAGACAGCGCTCCCACCAAACAAATGAATAAAAAAATAATCTCAGCTAATCCAACAACATGCCAATCCACAGAGATTTACAGAGTCACAGCTAAAAAACACGTTCAGCTCCACAGCAAACTTTAATCTATTACACAAAAGCTTTCTGAAGTTTATGACGCCAACATGCAGTTTCAATTTGCTCCTTCTATCACGTGCGTGGATGCATGTGTGTTAGCATATGCATGAGTGCATGTGTATGTGCATATACGTGTGTATGCATGCATGTGTTGTCCCTTTGTCTGGCTGACAGCGCCTGTTGGATGGGAGATTAACCACATTTTGTCTGAGCCCTGTGTGGGTTCAGTGTTTGGGACAGCGCGGCCGCATGTGCGTGTTTGGACTCTTTTGTGTGAATGAGCAGCATCGCTCGCACTGCTGCCGTGTCTGAGCAGGACATAATGCAGCCTGCTGAGCCCTGCCTTTCTGCACTCCTTCAATGGCAACATAGAGATAAAAAGGGTGAGAGAGTGAGAGCATCCTGTAATCTGGTGATTGAGTAACATGGAGAGAGAAAGAGAAAGAGAAAGAGAAAGAGAGAGAGAGCGTGAGAGTGCACGCACACAGAGAGAAATTAGGTTAAATGGGATGAACATATTGTACCACTGACTGCAGCAACTGTCCCACACACAACAGCAGCAGCTACGCTGGTATTTCAAGCCATGACGACTATCGTTTTAGAAAATCTTTCACGTTTGTGATTATTTTGACTCTTGTTTTAATTATCGTTAAACAAGACCTTATAGACGTACAACAAGCTTAAAATACAGATAAACCACATAACTTTGTCGATTACTTAACACAAATCTAGGTCTGCTTCACATATGCAAAATGGATAAAATCTTCTATAACAGTACATGTCATTTTTACACTGCAGTATCAATGCTGTCTTGGTCTGCCAGCCATTTTCTTGATTAATGAGTTACATTTTTAGTCGAGAAATGTCAAAGAATTCAATTAAAAAATGCCTGAAACTATTTCTTAGTTGTCTTCCAAATATTTTTTTTTGTTCACCCAAAAGTCCAGAACCCAAAGGTATGCAGTTCACTGACATAACATGACAAAGAAAATAAGCAAATCTTCACATATGAAAAGCTGGGACCAGAGAATGTTTGGCATTTTTGACAAAAAGATTACTCAAATGGTTAATATTATGGTCAATAGTTGCAGTAATTGTTTTAGCTTTTATATCTTGGTAAAGTATACAGTAGTACATTTTCTGGAAAATCTATTGAGTAACTGCTTATAGATAAAATAATCAGGCAGCTAAAATCCCAGCTAATTAAATCCCTGACAAAGATATCTGACTTTCAAAATTAATTATTTTTGGCCTGAACACTGAACTTCACTTGGCCTGAAACTATCATATCATGTATGTATAAAAACAAGTAAATTATGCTCTCAAAATAGAGCCCTTTAATGTTTGTTTAGGGGGAATTCTTCAAACCACAGAGTCATCTAACTACTATTTACAGTGAAGCTTGTTCAGTAACAAGTAACCAAAACCACAAAGACCTTTTATTTGACGTTTTTACCCTGGAACAACCAACAGGCACTGTTCAGAGTGCAGTCCTATGAGGAAACAACAAATCCATCATCCTGTAAGTCAGCTCTGCAGATGACTAGAAATGTAAAATCAAATCTGGACTTGAGGCAGCCAATGCTAATATAGCGTGGGAGCTACAACTCATTTTGGCTTCCGGCATCAACTGGAGGCAGGCTACAAAAGTAGATAATACAGTGATTGTAGAGTAGATCTTCTGAAATCATGATACAACTTTCAAGTTGATGTTTCAACTGGAATGCTAAAGGAAAAGGAAATTGACTTGCTTAAATCATTTGATTTTGGTTTCCAATTAAAAAAGGGAGACAGCTTCTAAAGATATTATACCAGGAGGGTATTTTCAAACTGTGAGATGGTGTAGAAGAGTTGAAGGGGGAGAGTTGCAAGGCAAAGATACTATACGAGGTGCATGCTGGTGTTATTGTAGTTAAAACATATATTACATACACATATTCTTAGATTCAGTGGGACAAATCTATAAATCCATTAAGGAATCATAGAAAAAAGACGCTCCTAGTAACTAAATACAAGTTTTCTTCAGTATCAAAATAATCCAGTAACAGCTGTCTGTACATCAATGGGTACATTGGAAACAGGAACTGCTAACAGTTAATTTGGCATACTTTTAATGGTGCCAATTTGCCAACATTTAAAAAAATATAGCCTAAAGAAAATGGGGCTCAAGTTGTAGACAGCAGAACTTACTCAATCTATAGCAACATGTTTACATCCTCCAAAGCCAAATAGAAGTAAGACAATTAATTGTTATAAGAGTGACAAAATCTACTAATACAAACTTTTATAATGTTGCCCTATACATTTATATAATACGATAATATTTGGAAGGGTGTTTAAACATTTGGCTTGCTTCTTCAAACACTCTGCTAGTGCCAACCAAGAAACTTAGCAATTGGCATCCTAAGAGCTATCACTGGGAGGGCTAAAAAAGTATTAATAGATGAGGGCTTCATGTTGGATGCCAGCAGATTCATACTCTGAAGACTTGTATTAACTTTGATGAATTCCCTTTTGAGCCATAATACTAGCGTGGCTTTAAGGAGGGCAATGTCTTTGGTTAATGACGAAATACCTAAAGTAAAAACTAAAGACATTACCATAAAGCTCAGCTGTACTCACCTTATGCTAACATGCTAAACCAAGATGAAAACATTATATCTGCTAAACAGCTACTAGGGACGGGCATTTTATGTAATTTCAAAATTTGTGTACTCACATTGAATTATATAGCTAGAGCACAGGAGTTGGTTACTCGCAAAAACAATTGAGACACAGCCAGTAAAGTGATTCCGACTGGTCCTGGCTAACGCCGCCATGCTAACCCTGCTAAATGCTAACGTTACCAGAGGACCAGGCAAGCGGGCTACGGCTGTTTACAACGTGTAGCCTGTTCAGCGGCCGTAGCCGACAACGGTGAGTTATTTGAAGCCAAGAGAGGGGGGCTGTAAATCGAGAAGAGAGGACCATGAGTTTGCAGTGTGTTTAGCGCTTGTTGCCGTAATTCTAAGCCAATAAAGTGTGTATTTCAGTTGGGTGGAAATGGACACCAAGGTAGTGGTATTTCTAGTGGTTCCTATTGTAATTCTAAGCAGAGGAAGTGTGTCTGTCCAGCGGGTGGAGAGGACGGAGAGGTTATGGGGTTTTTAGCGGTTCCTACTGTAATTCTAAGCCAAAAAAGTGTGTATTTCAGTTGAGTACAGAGCTCTGCGTGAGCACGGGCTTTTATGACTGTCAATATAGCCAGCATCTAACGTTAGCTACTCCGCTGTGCTGTGGAGTAACGTCTGGCTATGTGAGACAAGCGTCTAGCAACATTGTTGGATGCTCCGGTCTCAGCCTGGCAACCTCCGTAAACTTCAAGTCTGGGGAGGAGGGGGCGGGGGAGACGACTCTCTCCAGTATTTTGAATTTGTACTGCAGTAACTATTTTAAACACTAGCTGTCAGTATTACATATTGCACCTTTAATTAAACACCTGCCTGTAACAGAATACTGTAAGAAAACACAGGTGGAAAATGTGGGCAAGGAAACACCTCTGAGTCACTGTGAGAAGAGGGCAGATCTGCATGGCAGGGCACAAAAGGACTGCAGCAAGTTCTGAAGTGAATAATTCACAAAAGCAACAGCAGTGCAACAGCCATTGGTCCATTATGTAATTTGAGTAAAAAATCTTAACAGGATAAAACAGTGAACAAGGCGTAGGCGTCACCACCCACCACTAGAGAGGTTTTTGGCAAAGCAGAGTGAGCTCTAACAGTTTGTTCTAATTCTCTTGGGCACATTAAGAACTCACATTTGTTTTACACTTAATTCCAGCTGTCAGATTTCTTTAAGTCTTAGTCTTTGAGCGATAATACCAAAGAGAACTCAAATAGGCTAAGATGCAAACAAGTTTAGAAAACCAGAGGAACATCTGAAAACACTTAAAGACAAACAGTTTGACTGTTTAGTACGAGCTGCTCAAATATCTGACGTCTACTCATCACGTGCCGTGAGATGTTCAGCGTTGTATTTTCTAAATTATATCCACTGACATACAATCATTGTAACAACCAGTTTGAGCAGAGTGTTGAGGCAGACAGCTGTACAAACTTTGTTCATGAATTCATGTAGGTACTGCTGTATCTTTTGGCTGCTGTAATCCCTTCATGTCGAGCTGCACGAGTGTTAAAGATATTCTATAAATTATTTAAATTATCTGAGAGAAAAAAAGTCGACTCAAGCTTAAAATCTCCTTTAAATGCAGCTGGTAAAGAAGACTTTACACATACATACATACATACATACATACATACATACATATATATATATATATATATATATATATATATATATATATACACATATACACATATACATATATATATATATACACATATACACATATACATATATATATATATATACACATATACACATATATATACACATATACACATATATATACACATATATATATATATATATATATACATACATACATACATACACACACACACACATATATATACACATATAGGATTTTAATAAGTGGGTGCTCAAACCAAAAATAGCGCAGCGTTGGTGGGATTGTGTGGGTTTGTGTTGCTGCAATGAGAAGACGAAACATGATCCAGGAAGGCCGGTTTTGGGTGACAGACCCATGAATTTGAAGCCTTATCGGACACTAAAACACTACATAGTGGTTTATAATATGAAAAGATAGCATTTCACAAATCTGGAAGGTTATCATGATGAAAATCTATATAATATATCTATCTTGACAATCTAATAATGCCTAAAAAATGCCAGAATAATTACAAAAAAGAAAAGCAATCTCCGCTTGCATGTACGATAATCCATGCTTGCAACGTCAGATGATATTACACTATGTTGCTGCACAAGTTGAGCAGGGTTCAACTGTCTTGCCAGAGCCCTCATCTCATTGAAATAAATGAGGAGGCTTTATTGTCTGACCACAACCTACCACGACATAAATATGTTTTTACAATCCCAAGTGATTTACAATGAGACAGCTAAATAAAAGACACACAATGCTGTGTTGTGGGGATATGTGCTGGGCCTGTGCTCTGGTGCTTGATTACTGCTGAGAAGCCAACCAAAAATGTCCTAATACTGTAGCTTCATTTTACAACGTACCTCGCACATCTGGAGCTGGAAGAGACGCCGCTCCTTCTCCATCTCCTCGGCAATCTCAGCCCCGGTGATCTCAGTGCGGATCATCCCATGTTGCTTGGCGTGCTCTCGTTTCTCCTTCTCGATCTTTGTACTGACACAGAGGAAAGAACTATTACTGACCTTGTCTGTTTCTAAACAATGCGTGTAGGTTTGTGTTTCACAACGTGTGCAAACAATATTGCGGCCTATTATAAGCAGTGTTTGATCCATTATTCAGTACTCTATAATGACCTAGATGGTGCAAATATGCGGTATTACAACAGCAACCTTTAATTATCCACTTACAACTTGGCCTCGTAGTCTTTCCATGCTTTGTCGAAGGGCTTCTTTATGTCCTGCAGAAACACAGGAGGACAAGCATCAGCAAACTACAAAGAGGTCACCCCAGGGACGGAGGTATTTGCAGAGTTGGAACGCTACCGGAGTTCCAACAAATGCCTCACTCCGCTCACGATTTATGCCCTGGACAGCCAGCGAGAGACCACGCCTCTCCTTGTACACCGAACATCAACAGTTCATGACCCAGTTACTCGCCACTCGCCTCAAGCACAACACAAAGACAGTGTTTACTTCTTCAAGATTTACAGTGTGAGCTTATAAACAGATCTCTCCCCCGTCTCTGTGGTCTCTTCTCGCTTACACTCAACATACAGAGGTTAATAGAGAGAATGAGAGATGTGCTGACGAGGCATCTATTTTCCCTGTCCCGCTGCTGAGCCTTGCAAAGAAGGGGGGGGATGCACCGGAAGAGTCAAGAGAAAGAAAAAAAATGTCAGGAAGAGAAACTGTTTTACAGTAAATCTTACCCCTTTCACGCCTTTCAAATCGCCCTTCAGCAGCGAGTCCAGAGTAAAGATCACATTGTGGCTGAGGCTCTGGAGCTGTAAGAGGACACAGAGAACGCAGGGGGTTATAATGTAGCTGTTGTCAGAAAAAAACATAGTAACATATAACACAGTGCAGAGGCAGGTTTTCATATGAAAAAAAGGCTGAGGCTGAACTGATCTTACAGACAAGTATTGTCTGTGTAGCTGAAGCGGGATATGACTCATTAACTTTGTGCCATTGTTGTCCAAAAAACTAACAAAAAAACACATCAATGTTCCACATCGTTACCCTGGATGACATGTCATTTGACCGGTTGTTAATAGTTTAAAAATAATAATTTTAAGAGCTTTAAAGAATTACGTCTTTGGTGTGAATGAATGGACTTGGGTTTGGGTAACGTAGGCAAGGAAGGGAAACTGTTAAGCACTTAGAGATGGACTAAGGCATTGTTAGTTTTATTTTTTATAGTCTATTTATGGGATTTGTTGACCATAAGAAAAATCTAGCATAACTACGGCCTTAGCCTTTCACCTACAATTGCAGTCCCAACACTTTTTGCCGCTGCTGACTAAAGAAATCAGCAACATAAAAGCAAAAGTGCAAGGTAGTCTATTGAAGAATTAGCAAAAGCTTGTTGCCAACAGCTCGGGTTGCTACAGTTATGCTCAGCAGCTCTAACCATTAGGATCAGCAAGGTCATTTACAACAGTACTAAGCATTTAAGTCCCTGTTGTTGTTAGCCAAGTCTACACAGACACACAGCAGCGGTCAAGGAAGTAAACAACGCTTAATGGGCGCTAATGTGCTTCTGAAGTGCCTGTCTTGCATATGGCCAACGTCAGAATCAATCCTCTACTGGCTGGCTGCCAGTGTGCTCTAACAGCCCATCCTGGAAGCATCTCTTTTAGTAAACGATTCTCAAAAGGTCAAAACTACAGCAACACTTGTAGTATATAGAACAACTTTATTGTAAAACTGACGTGTTTCGACTCATGGGTCATGACTCATCAGGGTCATTCCCCTCTCCATGAATCTTGGAAGTATGTGAAGTTGTGCCAGAAACCCCCACTATTCTGGCCACAATGTGGCAAAATGTGTCTATAAAATCCTTCAATTTAAGCCGATAACACATGTAGAACATCTAGGACAAGTGCTAGTCATCAATTCTCATTTGTAGTGTACGCACATACCAGCAGCCCTCGGGGCACAGTTATTGAAGTCTAAAAGAACTCACTCAATAAAACTCTCAAAATGGAAAAGACAAGAGTCGAGAGATAGAAAAAAGGAGACGAAGAGTGGAGATAACTTCACTTTCCTGCGATATGCAGGTAGCGCCAACAGGTGGGTGATTTAGGAAGGTTTATGGACACACACACACACACACACACACACACACACACACACACACACACACCCACACCCACACACCCACACACAACCACACACAGTTGTTCCTGGTGCTGCCAAGTGTATTTATGGAGTCTAATCTCGTTGTCAGCCACACAGGAAGAGAGAGGGGGGGGTGGCTCTTCTTCCAACAACAATCACTCAGAGAGGATTCAAACAGGACACATTATTCAACAGAAACAGCAGGGGAAATCCACGGCCGGCAGATAAGAGCCTCGACTGGGGTAAAAATACAAAGCTCGGAGGTAGATATAGCCGCAGTCAGTCTGACTGTGTAAGCTAATTTTGTACAGTTTTAAAAAGGATAAAGATCGATGAACCTGTAAGTACATACACCTCTATCATTACATTTGGACTTTTGGAGGACTTTTATGGACTATATTCATCAATAACCTCTTCAACTTCTCCAGTAAACTAAACCCAAATCATTTATAGAAGTTAGGTGAAGTACGTCAGCATGCTAACATGCTCACATTGAGAATTTTCCTTGTCCTTTCTGCATGAGGACAAGCACACACACAAATGCAGAGCCCTCTCTACGGCAAGCTATTCATTTTAATGACATTATAAGTGTTGAACTGTTGAACATGTTGAACTCACCAGGTTCTTCAGTAGGGCAGACAGCTCCTTGGTGAGGGAGGAGAACTTGACAAAAGCCGTTCCCAGGTCGGGGTTGTCCCGGCTGATGAAGTTGCTGCCAAATTTGTCCAGAGCCTGAGCGTAGTTCTCTTCATTCTGGACGTGGTCTGTGTTGGAAACAGAGGCCAACCACTGGTCAGTTTATCTGCCTTGAACTCTGGCTGATGATTAGGTATCAAACTTCAGTACTTTGTATTACCAACCGAAACAGGTACGTAGCCCTCAGTATTGAAAAACACCTGGAACAAACAGGCTTGTAAATCTTCTAAGATATCCTAGGATGTTCATAATAACACAGATGTGCCAGAAATAGTCAACAGATTCAACAGAGAATGGAAAGTTCTTCAGTGCAGTTACACAATAAACGTGTGACCATAACCCGTGATTTTTGATCAGTGCTACTCCTCATCTTTATACGCAGCAAATGCCAGCATAACAAGATGTGTGGTTCTCCAGGTCCTTGAGACTCTGTGGGAGCCGTCAGTCAAACAGCAGCATGATCCATCATCCAGATTCACTACCTATGTTTACTACCTATGCAAGAGGGATTTACAGAAAGCGATGCAGTATGTAATCCAGTGTTAGTGATTATAGTTTTATCTGATTGATATCAGCCTCACTGTTTACCCTGTCGCTCTCCTAACGCCATATCAGAGCTGCTAATGCAAACCCTACTGCTGCTGCTTCAAATTAAATTGAGCGTACGTTCTGCGCGTGCGTAATACGTCTCCATAACAGCAGGATGCGCTAATCTGTATTGTCGGCCAAAAAATGAAAACCAGCAGCTGATTGGACGAACTCGTCACGTGGGTCTGGCTGCTCATGGATTTTACAACCGAGCATAATGGCGGCTGGTTCGGAATACAATCTCATATTTTATGAAGATAGTTCACCGAAACGTGTTTCTGAAAACATTTTAAGTGAGAAATAGGCCATGCAGTTGCTGAATCTGTCTTCATTTCAGATTGACAAAGGTCAGTTTAAAAGATGTTCGTCAGATTTTGAGAGGCGTTAGTCAGGCTCATCCCGCTTGTCATTTCCGAGTTAGCGCTCCACCAATCAGATTGGCCATTGAGTCTGACTGCCCACCTTCCGATTCAACATGTCAAATCGGCCCAAATGAAGGCCGACGGCTCCTCTGGCTGGCGACGGCACGGAACACGCGGAACAGACTCGAGTCACTGACCTTGCCAGACTGTCCGACGGCCCATAATCAGGTTGGTGTGTCAGCACCTTTAGATGCAGGCGACAGGCTACACAAATCCAACTCCTCGTCAAGCTACGTAACATTACTGTGACCTGCTGTTGAGTGGAAAACTTCTTGCGCCGAGTGCAGCATGAAATCAAACCGCTGTAGCTCAAACATGATGGGAAAAGGTCAATTATTGACTGACTTCTTTACTAAAACAATGCAAGTTTGTTTGGCTGCAGGGTTCAACATTTTACTTTTTTTCCCACCAGCCAAATGGCTAGTGAATGTTCACATTTTTACCAGCCATGCAATAGATTACCATTGTTTTTTGGGCTGGTGAGTGAAGCAAATCTACCAGCAATATTTTACCAGCATTTGACTGGAGCATGGTGCTAATTTTGTACAATGGCTGCTCTACTGCAAATGATACACTTGCTCTTTTGTTATATTTCTAACAAAGTAGCTGCTCAAAGAGTGTTTGCTGTTACCATCAGTAACCATAGGTGTCACAAAGTAAACCAGGACTGAAATCTTAAGGATTATAACTTTAACAGAATTTTGTTTTTGGAGGATTGGTGTGTTGGAGGGACTCATGGCCCCTGTGTTTCTAAAATCCTGGCTACAGCCACGAGTTTAACTATTACAATTTCATTCACTATATAGTCCAATATAAAATACCCACAATGCACAGCTAATTTGAGTGTACATACGATGTAGCCTACATTTTACTCCTGTATACCACAATGCAGCACGGCCGTGTTTTCCCAGAGGAGAAGAAGAAGCAGAAGTCACCACGAAAACTGACAAGGAAAAATGGAACGGGCTTTCGTTTCTAAACAGTGGGAATGTAACATGCAACATATACTGTATACAACCTTTTACTATTCTCCTGAGTGCTCGGTTTGTTTCAGGGACGTATTAGAATTATTTTAGTTTCAGTTTGTTTACATGATGCTGGGCGCACCTGTCTCCGTCACACAGACAACGGGTGCATCTCATGACGCAAGTCACGCATCAATGTGTTTTCAGTGAATGTCCGAAATCTCGTTTGGTCGTTCCCTATATAATTCATTATTTAATAAACACTATATAGGGAATAGTGAGTGAGTGAACGAGGGAGCGGTTTCGAACACAGCTATAGAGTATGCTCTCACTATAACAAGATCTAGCCAAAGTAACCAGCTAGTGGCTAACTGAAAACTGAAAAGAAACTCGACTTAAGAGTTGTTCCAGTTGTTTTGAGACTTTCAGAGCCACGGTGAGATTAAGGTAAACTGTCCTTTCTTTGGAGAACAAACAAACTTCTTTGTGGGTCAAACATCTGAAACTGTCAATTTACAGGGAGGAGGCTGCTCTGAAAAGTATTCAGTGGAAAATTACTGAGGCTCCATGTCACAGCAACGAGCAAAACAAACTCAGGTGTTGGTTTCTGGGACAGCCTGAAAAACACACACACACACACACACACACACACACACACAAACACAAAAAACACCATCTGTCCCACAAAAGGCAATGTTCCAGACAAAGAAATTCATCCTCATTTTTTGTTAAAGTCCCCTGTAAGAAATCGTGGTCTCTCCTCTGGGGATTTTTGTTTTGTTTTTGGAAAGGGTTGTGAGCACAAATACAACCATCAGCTAAAGCTCATTCAGGCCTGATACATTTAGAAACAGACAGCCTCACCTTGTCCTGAATTGTAGATGGCCTTCACTGATTTCTTCACCTTCTGCAGAGAGGTTCGATCCTGGTCCAAAGCCTGAAAAAAGAGGCGGAGAGGTCACATTTAAAACCATTGAATTGGTGTCATCTTTACAGAACATACTGGAAACATTCACATCAGAAGACAATAAAGACTATTTTGATTTAATGCCCTAGCAAACGTGAAGAATTTAGGGTATAAGAGCAACAATATTTGCTCAGTAATTCAAAGCATGCATACTCCATAAAGCTAATGTAGACAGAGTGCTCACAATACAGTGCTTGACCCGAATGTGGCATAAATCATTATTTCACTACTAACTGCTGGAGCAAAGCCGTTGTGCTCTCCAATAGGCAAAATAGGGATATCCAATTTTATAACAGTTATTTAATACGATAATTATTCACAATGAAACATTTAAATGCTAGAAAAATAAACACGGCCCCTGACCTATTGTTACTGTGAGCTGTCTCACTCCCTTGCAAGTTCTAGAGATCAGCATCCAAAGCACCATGAAGTTAAAATAATGACCAATATAAACAGAAAACCACTTCAAAAGACGCTATAGATCACAACACTAGTGGTTACTCATTTAACGATGATGCGGTATCTATATTAAGAGAAAATTCTGCAAATCTATTTAAGACAAAGCTATGCTAGTATGTACCTTCAACTGATTTACACATCACCCCCCACCAGCATCACACAAGGAAAATTCCTCATCATAAACATCTTCCACATATCAGAAAAAACTCATCATGTGCCCTTATTGCTCAGCTTGCTCCCTGCCAGGGAAAATATCAACTACATCTGAAGTTACACCACATTCAGACACATCTTGCATGCTGAACGTTTGATTTGTGGCCTGCAACCTAAACACAAGTACATTTCATTCAAAGGGGGCATTTTAAATGACCTTTTAACTCCATTTTTACAGCCTTTTAGATTTTACAGCCTTGCCTTTTCTTTATCAACCTGTCTTGTAATACTTTTTCATTTTCATTGCAGTGCTGTTGTCTTCTCATTACCTCATCAGTAGAGCATTATGTTTAAATCTCTCTTGATTGCACATTTCTGTTTAACACTGAGTATGTACAGTGGGGAGAACAAGTATTTGATACACTGCCAATTTTGCAGGTTTTCCTACTTACAAAGCATGTAGAGTTCTGTAATTTTTATCATAGGTACACTTCAACTGTGAAAGACAGAATCTAAAACAAAAATCCAGAAAATCACATTTATGTATGATTATTGAAGTATGACTTTTAAATAATTAATTTGCATTTTATTGCATGACATAAGTATTTGATCACCTACCAACCAGTAAGAATTCCAGCTCTCACAGACCTGTTAGTTTTTTCTTTAAGAAGCCCTCCTGTTCTCCACTCATTACCTGTATTAACTGCACCTGTTTGAACTCATTACCTGTATAAAAGACACCTGTCCACACACTCAAACAGACTCCAACCTCTCCACAATGGCCAAGACCAGAGAGCTGTGTAAGGACATCAGGGATAGAAATGTAGGCTGGGATGGGCTACAGGACAATAGGCAAGCAGCTTGGTGAGAAGGCAACAACTGTTGGCACAATTATTAGAAAATGGAAGAAGTTCAAGATGACGGTCAATCTCCCTCGGTCTGGGGCACCATGTTAGATCTCACCTCGTGGGGCATCAATGATCATGAGGAAGGTGAGAGATCAGCCCAGAACTACACAGCAGGACCTGGTCAATGACCTGAAGAGAGCTGGGACCACAGTCTCAAAGAAAACCATTAGTAACACACTACGCCGTCATGGATTAAAATCCTGCAGCGCATGTAAGGTCCCCCTGCTCAAGCCAGCGCATGTCCAGGCCCGTCTGAAGTTTGCTAATGACCATCTGGATGATCCAGAGGAGGAATGGGAGAAGGTCATGTGGTCTGATGAGACAAAAATAGAGCTTTTTGGTCTAAACTCCACTCACTGTGTTTGGAGGAAGAAGAAGGATGAGTACAACCCCAAGAACACCATCCCAACCGTGAAGCATGGAGGTGGAAACATCATTCTTTGGGGATGCTTTTCTGCAAAGGGGACAGGACAACTGCACCGTATTGAGGGGAGGATGGATGGGGCCATGTATCGCGAGATCTTGGCCAACAACCTCCTTCCCTCAGTAAGAGCATTGAAGATGGGTCATGGCTGGGTCTTCCAGCATGACAACGACCCGAAACACACAGCCAGGGCAACTAAGGAGTGGCTCTGTAAGAAGCATGCCAAGGTCCTGGAGTGGCCTAGCCAGTCTCCAGACCTGAACCCAATAGAAAATCTTTGGGAGGGAGCTGAAAGTCCGTATTGCCCAGCGACAGCCCCGAAACCTGAAGGATCTGGAGAAGGTCTGTATGGAGGAGTGGGCCAAAATCCCTGCTGCAGTGTGTGCAAACCTGGTCAAGAACTACAGGAAACGTATGATCTCTGTAATTGCAAACAAAGGTTTCTGTACCAAATAAGTTCTGCTTTTCTGATGTATCAAATACTTATGTCATGCAATAAGTTGCAAATGAATTACTTAAAAATCATAAAATTTTTACAATTTTCTGGATTTTTGTTTTAGATTCCATCACTCACAGTTGAAGAGTACCTATGATAAAAATGACAGACCTCTACATGCTTTGTAAGTGGGAAAACCTGCAAAATCGGCAGTGTATCAAATACTTGTTCTCCCCACTGTATTTCGATTTTAAGGATATGAAGAAAAAAAAAATATTTTTTTTTCCCCCAAACTCAGAAAAAGTGGACACAAGCAACACAAACACACACCTGAATTACCTGTCTCTCCACTCAACGATTTAAAGTGTGAGCCAGTATTGATGGCTTTCCCTATTATTTATTCTGACAGTACAATAATTTCATATCCAGCCTATCTTAACCAGAGGGAATGGAATCATAACTCTGCTTTGTTTGCTCGTAATAGATGATAAACACCAGCAAAAACACCATTACATCAAGGTCAGGCGGTTAAGAGCAGAAGCACACACACACAACAGAGGGCTAATTAAATTTCACAACATAATTAAGCTGTCCTTGTCCTCCCCTGGACAATTTTACATGGCTCTTCCCCAACTATGGCGACAGTACTTTGCCGCCGCAGGGCCCTTTCTGCCGGGGCCGAGCCCTTTGATCCCCTGCGTATGGGAACAGACTCTGCTGCCCAATGCCTCCCCACACTGTCTCATTATTTAGCCCTGTGTCTGTGGCAGTGGCCCAAGCAGGCTTGTGACAATATAAGATGCTTATAGTTCCATTATCTTAGCCAATATTGTCTCATTATATGACATTACCTTGATAATTACTATAATGAAAATCGTCAATCAAAATAGTATGAAAACATTCTTAAAATGATGAAAAAGCTCAACATCTGAGGTTACTTTTCCCGTGACCCCTGTTCTCTGATAACATGAGCGAGATGCCTCCCTATGGGAAGTCTATGGGAGTTATCCTCAGAAGCCATTTTATGTGGATTTTTATTATTACTGTAATGTGAATATCTTTAGGTTTTGGACAACTCATAACATTTGAAGATGTGACCATGGGCTGTGGGTAACTGTGACAGACATTTTTCATTATTCTAAAGACTAAATAATTAATCGTTCAATAGAGAAAATAATCATCAGACTTCATTTCCACAAGATTCATTTTCTTACGACAGTGACTCCAATCAGACTCCATCCAAATGATTAGACACGTGTAATACCGCAAAGTCACGCATTAGATCCCCATTACAGCCGAGACATTTACTAACGAGCTGCATTTCCTCGCCTCTTTGCAACACACCAAACACCGCCCTCGTCACTCAGCTCGAGTCAGTCTGCATTCAAACGCTTCCAAAGTCAAATCTTTGATTATTCAGAGGTTCTAGTGCCATGTGCTGATTAGGATGAAGAGCACGAAACAGAGGCTGAGCAGGCAGGCTGACTTTTGTTGTGCTCATGTTGAGAGTAGCTGGCACCCCCACCCAAGGGTCACCCATAATCCACTCTGTCTGTGTTCGTAAATAAATATTCAGCCGTAACATGAACAAGCTTCCACATCTTCACTTCCTTAGCCATTTCTTTTGTTTAAATTTTTATGAGATTTCCAGACATCCATACGTTACTATGTCAAAATCTGATGCTTTACACAGTTTGTTTTAGATAACAAGTCTGAGAACATGTATTCAAAATCTCAGTAAATTATTAGAGAGGATAAACAATAAACAGCTACACATTGGCCAGCACTATTTCAGTGGTGAATGTGAGTAATGTAACTTGGAGAGATGGTTTGTTAGAGCTGTTATCTAGCAGGGGGAAGAAATCAATGAAATAGCTCCGTCTTGGCACACATTCTTTGCAAACCCTTGGCAACAGGGAAGAATGCATTCAAACTCTGCTCTCCAAAAGGGCCAACAACTATTGAATATAGTAAAAGGATTGTTTTTTAAGCCAGGAACCAATGGCAAGCCCCCACTCGATCCAGGGGGATAAGAAAGTGTAACAATGCCAAAACATCTGCGGTCACTCGTCTCTCCACCCGAACAGCAAGTGATGCATGTGGACGATTTATTTAGTGCTGCTGAGAAAAAGAAGCAAAGAATAAAGTAGAGTATGTTATTCTACTGAGAAATATCTATCATTTGTGCTGTGAAAGTCAACATGTCAGTGTCAGAGAATGCTTTTAAGTAGAAGTCGGTCAGAGACGGAGCCAAAAAGGTCAAGGGCCAGCTCAAAGGAAGTGAAGGGCAGTGACGGTGCGCGGCGTAACCAGCATGAACCCGAATGTCATAAATAAATTCCCTTGAAAGTTTATAAAATGTCTGATGTTAAAAATCAGGAGGCAGAAAAAGCATTTCTGGCATTTCATCCTGTTCAAACGGCACTTTTAAATCATGAAAACGTCAATCATGGGCCCAACAATTGATAGTGTTGATACCCAAAAAATAGATCCATGTCATGTTTGATTACGTTCTGGGCACGTAAACACACTCTTAGTGCATGCAGTCTTGGCCAATTTACTGCTATTCTGTGCATGTGTGTAGTCATCACCTTGTTTTTTCACAGAACTTACACTAGGGGTGGATCTCATTATTATTTTGTTGATTTACTGATTAATAGTTTGGTCTATAAAAAGTCACAAAATAGTGAAAAATGCCCTTTTTAACTTCCTAAAGCCCAAGTTAACATATTCAAACTTGCTTGTTTTGTCCAACAAACAACTTCAACTCCAACTCCAAAGGTATTCAGTTTACTATCATAACAGACTGAAAATATATCTGCATAAGTTCATATTTTAAATGCTGGAAAGCAGTGAATATTTGACATTTTTGCTTTAAAGAAATAATTATCAAAACTGTTGCAGGCGTAGTTTTCTGTCATTCGACTAATCTAAACTCTAATTCAGACAAATAAAAATTGTTATTTACCATTAAAAACTAGCTTGTGTTTTAGCATGCATGTCATAAAGTAATTAAAAGAAAACGGTAAAAAGAAATGCTTACGTGTTTGGCAAGGCATTTGCTGGTAGTTTTTTTTATTGATGCTTTCACCTATATAACTGATACACTGGTATGTGTATCAATATTGGTAATTGTCGTCCTTTTATTACTTGGTTTCAAAACCAAAGGATGTGTTATCACCAGCCTCTGGCTTACTGGCGGAGGTTTCTTTCTGGTGTATTCTGAGTGAGAAATTGAAGCAGGTTTTGATCAATTGCGGTTGAGCAGCTTGAAGAGCATTTGGCAGCCACACAAACCACTTCATCAACAACGAATTCCATAAAAGAATCTCAGCAATCAAAGGCTGGAAGGTGGACTGATTAGAGATACTGATTGGGAGGAAAAGCTCCATCCTTTTCTGTAAAACTTGACACAAGTTTGCAGCAATGGAAAGCTAGGAGATATGATTAAAAATAAAAGAAAACAGATTTTATTAGTTGGCGAATCCATTAGTTGTTTGATAAAAACGGAAAAACTACCAATTTCCAGCTTCTACAATGTGAGGAGCTGCTGTTGTTCTTTGTTGTATATTATTGTAATTGAAGTATCTTGGTGTTTTGGGACTTTTGGTCAGACAAAACAAGACATTTGTAGACGTAATTTTCTGGCTTTTTATAGACACAAAATGTATAGGAAGAAAAGTCAGTTGCAGCCCTACATTATTATTTCAAAGCCCGTAAAGTGTAACCCAACAGGGTTAATGGGGCTGACTTCCTGGTTCCCAAACAACCACACAAACACAGTCATGCCCAGGAGGTCAAAGCCTCGGGGGAAATTGGCGGTTAAAGTGACTGGGCATGACTGACTAGAGGTTGTCTCAGCTTCACACTTCCTGCCCGAGGCCTTATCCTCCCTTAGCAGCCCTGCCGTTTCCCCTGCAGCCGTCCTTTGACAGGAAGCAGGAAGCAGCCAGGCTCGTCAGTGTCCTATCCCGGGCAGGCAGCACTCTGTCTAATGACACCAACTGATCTCCGCTGACAGCTGAGAATGAAAAACAACACGCTTTCTGGCTGTCTGGGAAAGTGTTTTTTTTTTCTTGATCCGCTGATGCACTCTTGAGATTCCTGCTCTGTCACTTTCATGGCACGTTAGTTGTCTTTCTCATTTCCTCCCTGAATTCATCCTTCCAAGCTCCTTGAACCTCGCTCTTCTCCGCCACCTCTGCATTTGGCATCGCACCGAAGGGGCGGCTGTGCTGTTACCAAGGAGATGTAGTCTGGCCGTCTCACATGTCGGCTCAACATTCTTCACCGTGGAGATTGTGGGAGGCTGCTCTGACTAACTGGCCTGCTCTCTGTTTGTCAGCAGCGCACTGGGAGTCAACTGTGCCACTGTGGCAGATTTTATTCTTCCACCAGCAAAGATTGGAAACACGAGTTCTCAGAATTGCTAATATGCTAATTATTTCCTAGAAGAAGAAAACAGGAAAGGGCACAATTATCAAAGGACTTCCCCAGAGACAAGACACGGGGCAAAAAAACATCTGCGGTGACTTTTTTTTTTTTTTAGAGTGAAACCAGACAGACCAGATCATAATTTTTTTTTACTTCTCCACGCCCGACCTTATATTTTATTTCTGCTTCCTTTTATACAGTTGTATTCACATTTCCTTTCTGGCTCACAATATGTGTTGCAATATCACAACAGCTACTATGAAAACAAAACTAAACTAAAACAAGTGCACGTGTGTATGTTTAATACAGCAATAAAGCCTTGCTACTAGTTCTGTCTGAATGAAGTCCTAGAGGAGGAGATCAGTCTGTCGGTCAAATCATTTTGTCTGTCTGTCGGTCTGCCTGTTGAGACTATGTGGCATGACTCAAGCAGGAAGGGTGGGGAGGTGCTTTCATTGGCAGGAAACAAATGCACATCCCTTTCTCTGGGCCTGCAGACGGAGAGGCCTTTAGCTCTCCAAGTGGAATGGGAAAAATGAGAGGATGTAACATTTCCAAAAGCAGCTGAGTTCAGATGGCCTATTTTCACACACACACACACACACACACACACACACACACACACACAGAGTACTGAAAGAGAGCAATTGACTGCCAGTGGTTTTGTTTAGGAGGTGTATTACGACGACCACATGACCGATGTAGTGCATCTGAAATGGCAAATCAAATGAGAAGGATCAAGTGAGACTACATCTTTTTCAGGGTTTTGAAGTCAATTAGGATCCCATACATTCATCAAGATGAAATGGTCTTTTTCTGAATGGACTGAAGAGGTTTAAAAGCCAAGATTTTTTACCTCCTCACACTCAAAAAGAACATAACATTTCTACAGGGGGTTCTCGATCAGTAATTTAGCAATCACTTGGCCACATGCTGATACTTTTAATTCAAAGCATTCAAA
This sequence comes from Sander vitreus, assembly GCF_031162955.1. Classification (NCBI taxonomy): domain Eukaryota; kingdom Metazoa; phylum Chordata; class Actinopteri; order Perciformes; family Percidae; genus Sander; species Sander vitreus. Next base: position 18,392,531 of record NC_135876.1, read on the forward strand.
ACTCTAACACCTCCCTCAAAATACTCACATTGGAGGACAGTGTAATTAGTGACAGACCAGTGTTTGCAACTAAACTGTAGGTGATCCATCAAAGTGAAAAATGAATTAAATGTGCAAAAGCTGCATTACTATTATGATGTGATAAGACCATTGCCATAATGGGCTGATTTGAACTTTGCTTGGATGCCATATAGCACCTTTTTAATAGGGAAATAAAAGGAACTGAGACGAATTGAGCTACAGTGTAAAGAACGCCTTTGCTTGCTTTTCCATTCAGTGCTTGATCTATACGTTTTAAATTAACACTGTCTACGTGCATTATATCAGATCCCCGGTGTAACATTACCCCTGGCCTATTTATTACCTATTCTCTGATTAACAATATGTTCAAACATCATCTTATCATGATAGTGATTTTTGCCTGTAATGTTCAGCCTTCTTTGTTAGATTTTCCAGCAGCGCAGCTCGTCAATGTATCGCCTTTTTGCACCCAACTCTCAATTTCCATCTATAGCAACCTCCCATTAGCACTTGAATGTCCCACAAAGGAGGTCCAAACAACAATGAAATTTCAACAGTTCCTGCTCTCAACTGGATCGCCATGTGATAATAATGTTACTTTGACAAAGAATAAAACATTTACTGTGGTGATATAACAATCTCAAGAAAATAAGACTCTGTAAGTGGAGGCACTGGCAGTTTATGTAGGATATCTGTACTAATTAGCTTGTATCTATTGCACAAATCTTGACCTGCTAATGTTATTGACCACTAAGACGTCAATACAAGTCAGATATTACTCTATTATGTATTGCTGCTATTAGTCCTGCTATTAGTATCCTGCTCTAAACTCTCAAAGAAATGAACTACTCAGCTGTGTGCTTCCTATGGTGAATTTAGTGAGGCCACACAGTGGATAAAGCCAACTCGCAGAGCTGCAAGATGCTGCCTCTTTGCTGCAGATCTCACAGAAACTGACATGCATGTGTGCAGCCGGCAAAAAGTCAAGCAAACTTCCCTCTGCGATATTCGCTCTCTCACTCAGCCCACCACTTGTTTCGAGCAATAGACATGTATTCACAATCACACCCACACACTGCTGCATTTTACTGCAATCGCCTACCATCAAACAAGCAGCATACCTTTATCTGTATTGTGTTTACTAGTCAGGAAGTCATTATTCATGCGAGGCAGCTGCTATTAACAGCCTTTAACAGGAGAGTAGTGGGAGGATCTCGCAGCTGATAATCAAATAAAAAAATAATTAAAAAATAATAAAAATGACAGCTAGCATCCTCTTTCTTCTAGTGTTTGATGTCCGTTAGAAAACAAACTGCTGCAGAGCAAATAGGTTTGTTTCCTGACAAATATGAACCTCAAAACCCACAAGCTATAAAAAAAAATTAAAAAAAATCACTCTATGTGAATATGCTTTTGATGAAACATTTAGTCCTTAAAAAAACCAAATAATGACAAAGAGCGCTGCACCCAACGATTATTTTAATTATTGATTTACCTAATGATTATTTTCTCAATTAAACCGTTTGGCCTATAAAATGAGTAAAAATATTGACTCAACTCACTTTAACTCGTCCGATCAGAAGTCCAAAACCCAAAGATTTTCAGTTTACTATGGCATAAGACAAGAAATGCAGCAAATCCTCACAATTGAGAAACTGGAACCTTTGCTTTAAAAAAGGTTTTAAATACGAACAAGACGTTATCAAAATAAATGCCAGTTAACTTTCGGTCCATCAACTCAACAATTAAATAAACCGATTGTTTTTAGATCGAATGACAAATGCCTGTCGCACTCGCAACATGACTTGATCCAGGCTAAAGTGGTGTCTTCCTGACACAACAACCAAAAGCCATGTTCATTTATAATGAAATAAAGCTGAGAAGAGCAAGCATCTCTGCATGTAGCTATAACCAGGAAATGGTTGGCTTAATTACATTACTAAAATGATGAATCTATTAATTTCCTTTGAATCGTACCAAGAAGGTATGTCTGATCTTTGAAAACACAGATACATTCGCTGTCTCCTGTCACTCTCAAATCATTGAGAGGCTTTTCTTTTAACTTCCAGTTCAACACAAGAACCAGAAAAAAAGGTTTGTTCACCCACAAACCTCAACAATGTGAAACTACTTCACCTGAACAATCAATGATGGTGTTTAAGATAGGAAACCAATGCCACATATTTGCATTCGCACAATTGTGTGATAGGGATCCGAGACTTAGCAAAGCATTCCTGGTCTTAGAATGAAAGTTCATTCTCAACCTCACCACAATATTAGTTGCTGTTCTGGAGCTTTCAATCGTATAACATGATCTTCCTCAGCAGATGAATTGTAGATCTTTAGTAACTTTGTGTCTAAATACATATATTAACCAAAAATATCATTTTTACATTAAGTTAGGCCTACACTATAAACATTTATATTTCCATGACAATTGCGTAACTCCAACTGCAGAAGAAGATTGTTTGATAATGACAATAAAAGAAAATCAATTAGCAACTATTTTCATATTCAAGCAAAAGTCATTTTTTAAGCTACAATGGCAAATATGCACTGGTTCCGGTTGCTCAGGTGTGAATAGTTGATGTTTTTCTTAGTACTTAATAATATTAAACTAAATATTCTTTGGGTTAGGGATTGTTGGTCGGACAAAACAGGACTTTTCAAAATGTCAACTTGGACTTTGGGGAATTGTGATGGGTATTTTTTGACTGGGAAAATAATGTCAATAATAGATAATGAACATAATAACTGTCTGCAGCCTTAAACTACGGTGTGGACCTTGTGGAAGGTTTCTTTTTGTGAGTGTTTGTCATATTAATCAGTGTTATATCAACAATACTTCAATACTTTGAGTGTTTAAGTACTGATTATGTATAACTGCTGGCAAAAGACCAAGACTCTAACAAACCACTTACTTATCTCACTTACTTCTACTCTACTTAACGTTTTTTTTTTATTTATTACTGTAGTTATGTTACTTTTGTTACGTTATACACTTATTTTACCTTGAATTTGACTGAGCAACTGCAACTAAATAATGTCCCTGAGGGGACCAATAAAGTATTCGGATTCTGAAACCAGCGCTGTGTAGAACGATCAAAGAATAACTAAAATCTACTAATCTTTCACTCATCATTGATTAGCTGATAAGCCAGCCAGCTCTGCTTCCTACTAACCCGCTGCCCGCGTTGTAACATTTTAGGGCACATGGCCAAAGAATGTGCTCCCTTGATAAACATGCACAATCAGAGGTAACACTTTTTTTCTAGCCTCTGAGTAACGTTTCTGCACAACCGCTCGCCCATGAGTCCTTGGCCAAAGTCACAGACTCTGCATAGCGCTTTACAGCATTCCTTGAAGTTTTTCTGCAGACGTGTCTCAAATTTCACACTTTATTGGACTCTGCCGGGTGAGAGAACAGCTATTCCAAAACCACAGGTGTATCCACTCTGACAGGCCATTTGGATGTTCAGATATTTTGAGTAACTGAAAATCCAGAGGAACAGAAATAAGCTTTTACTGTGACTTCAAACAAAAGCTTTAACCAATCTTAATGCACATATCCACTTGGATTTCCCCATTTGACTACATTCGGGAGCAGTGACAGGAGCTTTGACGTATGCTGTCATGATGTGAAAAAGGAAGTGATGTGACGCTTTTCACTGACACTAAATGGCATTAGGAAAAGATGTAAACAACTTGTCTTGAAGGACTGTCAATGCCTCTCCTCCAGGCTTGAGTGCACTTGGCTGTTCTGGGAAAGGTAGCATTCAAATTCAACATTGAAAAGCTGCATCGATTGTTAAGCTGCAGTACACGCATGCACATGCGCGCGCACACACACACACACACACACACACACACACACACACACACACACACACACACAGTCCAGGGCCAAACATTATCAAAGCTTACAGAGATGCACTGTTTACCCCTCAGGCCACAACAAGACAGCCAGTCGTCACATGACAACACTGTCCCCTGGTTCTGCAGGGCAGTCCTTGAGGACAACGTTAGCACGATACAAAACAAAGAGGCCAAAAAGATGAACAGAGGATGAAAAGGATCTGTATGTGTCACGGCTGGATAATGTTTTCAAAGGCAATTATCATTTTTTCGCTTTGTTTTCTTGGCATTAATAATGTGACAATAGTTAAATGTAAAGTAATGGTGCTTTAATTAAAAAAATGTAATCTAAACTACAGTAAGGATGGATGATGGTCACTAAGGAACCACAATCTACAACCATGCTAGCAGCTCTGTTAGGCACAGGGGTGCTTTGGCTAAATGCTATCTTCAACATGGTGTTTAGGCAGCGCTGTGACCGTTGACTTCAAGGCACCTAACCCTAACCTTAACCCTGACCATAACCATAACCATTGCCTAATCATAGTGCCTTCCAGGCATTTACCATGAAAACCCCGTAAAATATGACAGCTACAGTGGCTTGGAAAATAGTGTTATGGGCACTGAATTTGATGAATTTACTGTTTATCAGACCCCAGATGAAACAAGAAGCTAACGTTAGCGAACCCTGTGGTGCCTCTGCCTTTGACTCCCCGCTGCAGGAGACGTTGTATTCCCCACGACACGCTGTATTAATATTACTGTTTAAAACATTTTCCAGGTTAGTGGGGATGCTTACCGCTCAAAACCAACATTAAAAAAAACGTAGTAATGTTCCCTCAGCATATTGTTTTGTTGCTAAATTGTATGTAAAATGTAACGTCATTGTTCATATTTTGGAACAATGTTTAGTAATCACAATAGTAGTGTCGGAGATTCGAAAATGTGTTATCTATGTATCTGGAATTGTTCCATTAGCTATGTATGTGTGATATCTGTTAAGCTGAATGGACTCACAGTAGTAAAACAGATTTTATTCTGATCCAAAGACTCTTTCTGTGAGAGAAAGGACAATATATTCTGGAATGTAATTGTAAGATATATGATGCTTTTTGAAAAAAATTTAACTTTAACTGTCGATGGAGGAAGACTTTAACACCATCTCTCCATGTGAGGAAGGCTGCCAACAGATGTGAACACTGACCCACTCTTCCTCTCCTAAATCTGGGGTAGAGCAGGGGGATCAGAGTGCCGGGGCAGAGTCTGGTCCAGGGCTAATCCGCTGCCGGCTAATAGCCCTTGATGATATATGCAGTGCAGCTGTGGCAGGAGGTAGGCCAACAGCTGTGGCCCATAGACCGATTATCAGATTTCAACCACAGACAGCTAACAAGCCGACAAACAAGCAACACAACACTCTCTCACCTCCTGCTGTGGGAGACAGAACAAATTAGAAAATGGCTTGGAGGTTTGTTAGTATTTACTCAAAGCAACAGTCCCCCCCCCCCCCTGGATGTTCTTTTATTAAATTAACTAACAAACCAGTACAGTACTGTAGCTGTTACTTATGCCATATGCATGGCATACTGTACAGACTGTAGTGGTTAACACTGTTAATGTCAGTCTCCTAGTTGGAATTCCCAGTTGGAAATATTGGAAATTTCTGACATTTAAAATACTGAATCTCACTGGCTGTTACATCTCAATAAAACATAAAACATAAAAAAAAAAAATTCTTTCCATTAATAAAAGGAGCTAAACTGTATATCTGGTTTCACTTGTTAGCAAACTGCTAACGCATGAAAGACAGCTAATTTAGGCTTAACTTACATGTATGTATGTGTGTAACCCTACAATGGGGGTAATTTTGAAATAACGTGTGAACTTCCCAGCCAGACTGATGTGAGATTTTCCAGTTATTTGGATTCTGATGACACGGCGTAAATGAAGCCATAGGCTATGTGGTACAGTAGCTAAGCTAGCAGACTAAATAAAGCCCTTTAGCCTGCACTTTTATTTCTTTGCTAACACATAGAAGCAGCGGAAACACAGCAGTGGAGTCTTTTTCCTATTGTAATTCTCCCAAAACTTTGATAATTTATGCCATTTTACTTCCTTATCTTTATCGCCTTTTCTCTTTCCTCCACTTTTAACTTACATAGTCAATAAACATCACTTAACCCCCGTATAATATCTCCATTGATGATATGAATGCTTTGAGGCAAAGAGTTAAAGTTGAGGAACTACTCAAGTTGGGAGTTTTTTTAGCCCTACTGACTACAGTAAGCACTCTAAACCAAAAACTATGTGCTTGAGTCTGAACTTAAATCAACAGTCTACACAAAAACACTACTTTACTGCAGATACTGCACGTCTGTGATAGCAGGTAGGTAATTATTGAGTCAAACATTCTAACTTCATCTACAAGAAATTCAACAAAATTAAACATTATGGCAGTGGTGTCACTGGTTTCTTTGAAACACCATTTAGTCACTCAGCACTGAACTGCTGCATTTCTAAACTAAGTCTATTTTTTCTTTTTCATCTTGCAAATGACCACTTTAACTGTTTTTTTTTTTTTTTTTTAAAAACAGTGCAGTTTAAACAGTGCAGTTTAACTGGAACAAGATGTCATGTGGATAACGGCGCCATGGGACGAAATATGCTCCCATTCTCTCACACCATATGATTCACTGGGTTTGGTGACACAGGGGACAAATGATGAATAAAAAAACATAACTTAATTAATAATTGAATCTGACACAGCTGTGCTCCTCAGTTGCTAATGTTGCAAAATGGAGCCTTAAATAGCCAGCACTCAGTTTTGTTATGTAAAGCCAAGTGTGATAAAAATATGCCTCGTCCTTGATATATTCATCATTTGCAATGATAATGTCCAAAGTTGTCCAAAATATGGAGTCAAATCAAGCAAGGAGGCAAAATAATCTGTTACCAATTAATCTATTTGCATATCTAGGGATCATTTTGATGTTAACCAACAATACAGCAAAATACAACAATTAAAAGTATTTAAACATTTATTTTAAAAGTACTCAACACTCCACTAACAGACAGGCACATGGTGTTCACAAATGAAGTCAGTGTTAGGTGTATGACGGTAGACATTCCCCAACAGGGTAACACATAAGCTGTGAAAATGAAACTTCCTTTCAAAAAGAAAATCCCTGACTTAATAAGACTTTCAGGTAGATTCCAGGTCAAAGAACCAGTCAACCGTCCTCTAAAGCCTAATGACCAAATATGTGATGAAAAAAAGAAACCATGATCTGTTCTCTGTGTAGATACTGTTACAACTGACTCCCTGTTGGTGGACTAGATGTAACATGTGACGAGGCGGAAACCTCACATGACAGCATGACGTCTAGGAAATGACCTCAGGTGCTTTACAGACAAACAACTTGAAGCTATGATAATAACTAACTAATAATTAACAAACAGTTCATCTGTTACTTTTATAAACATTTTAAACCTAAGAAGAAATGACCATGCTTTTGTGAATCATAAACACAATCTCCCAGGAGATTTCTTTAAAAGGACTCTATGGATGTTTTATAATAAACCAACATGGTCTTGTTGTTTACTTTCAAGCATTTCTCACCAAAACTTATTGTGTGTATCTTGCAGGCCTTACAAACATGTTGAATGTGTTTCCTACGCACTTCTTGGTCACTGCTTTTTTTTTTCTCCTGTCGTTTTGATGACTTCTGGCTTGTTTCTGGCTTTATTTTAGATAATATTCCCGTAATAAGGCAGTAAGCAACATCCTCTTACTTCCACTGTTGGATAACGTCAATTATGAGAGTATCAGACATTGTTTCATCTATCGGGGGCTATATAAAAAAAATTAAAAAAAACAGTATAATTATAGTATAGCCTAATAGTGATTAGACAATTAGTCAATCGACAAAATAATCATTGGTAACTATTCAGCTATTCAAGCAAATATGCCAAAATGTTCAGGTTGGAGCTTCTCAAATGTGAAGATTTGCTGCCTTTCGTTGTCTTAGCTTTATGACAGTAAACAGATCATTTTGGACTAAACTAGACATATGATAAGGATATCACCTCGTTGGGTTCAGGGGAACTGTGATGGCCATGTTTCACCATCCTGATATCTTATAGACGAGACTCGACTAATCTGAAAAGAAAATCGGAAGTTTATTTGCAGCCAGTGCATTTGCAAACTTGGTGCTCGGTCTCCAAGGTTGCTGGGTGGGTGAATGAAAGAGCGACTGACTGAAAATAGTGAGGATTCGGCCAACTGTTGTAGGGAATTTGGAAGGTATAGATTCAAGCTGCAGAGAAAACTGAACATGATACTGATTTCTGCCCCCTTAGGCTATGTTCACACTTGTTGTGTTTTTTTAAGCTGCCAGCGTCTGTTTTACATTATATGGAGTAAACCGTGTTTTCAAAGAAGTCCTGAGCGCCTTTTGAACCGCCAGTGCCGACCTTTTTTCTGCAGCTCAAAAAAGTTTTTTGAACAAAAACACCTTACGTCAAGCGCTTTTTTGATAGCCGACCAATGACAGGCGGAGATGCCAGACCTGTTGTTTTTATAAAAAAATATATATATATATACACTGTATAGTCGGAGCACAGCGAGTTATATGATATGACTGTGTGCTCACTGTACAGGGAATGACTGTTGGGGGAACTCGCTTTGTTTTATGTAACGTTAGCACTGCTCCACATAGCGCTCTAGGACTAGAGCTGCAAAGATTAATCGATTAATCGATTAGTTGTCAACTCTCAAATTAATCGCCAACTATTTTGATAAGATTAGTCGGTTTGAGTAATTTTTTAAGACAAAAGTAAAAATTCTTTGATTCCAGCTTAAATGTGTAGTTTCTTCGCTCCTCTGGGACAGTAAACTGAATATCTTTGAGTTGTGGACAAAACAAGACATTTGAGGACGTCATCTCGGGCTTTTGGGAAACACTGATCCACATTTTTCACCATTTTCTGACATTTTAGAGACCAAACAACTAATCGATTAATCGAGAGAAAAAAATCAACGGATTAATCGACTATGAAAATAATCGTTAACTGTAGCCCTATCTAGGACACTGTAGCAGTAGCTGTTGTTATAGCAACAAAAGACGCTCTCTGCTGCTTTTTGGAACCAAAACGCACCAGTTTTTACTACAAAAGCGCCCTAGTCCACTTTTTCTTTCATGGCCTTGAAGTGAAAACTGGTTGTTCACATCAGCTTCAGGTCGTCTTGTACTCCTTTTTCTTGGTGCTTTGCTAGCTTTAACAGTGCATTACCGCCACATAAGCATTTCTGCATGTATATTCCATCTTGCTCTACAGCTTCACTAGTGGTCACAATCTCCACGGGGCACCTTCAAGACAAAATTCTTCCGAAATAAGAAATCCAACATTTAACTGGACTGACACTAACTCATATAAATTGACATAAATAAACTTTTAAGCTTTGAAAATAATGGCAGGAATGTCCTTTACTGGCAACAGTTGTGGAACATTTTAATAACTAGATATTTTGCAATCTTAGAATTACTCTTTAACAACTTCAGGCAATGACTTTCACTCTATACATACGCAGTGGTTTGGAATAAAACTCCTCATTCAGCTTTTTTTCAAATACACGATAGTATCATTATACTCGCTGAAGTATCTCAAGCTTAAATTGCCGCGACTGAAAAGGCCATTATATAAGTAAAAAATGAAAAGGCCTCTGCCTATTAGGTCAAGCCCAGCCATGCTTGAATAGAATGACTGTGAAAAGTCAACATTTTTCATGTGATGTGGTGCGAGAGCCATGCTCAAAGGAATGCCAATGCAATGAGGGTTTCCCTTGTATTGCTGCTATGGCTCTATGTGGTTTAGGAAAGCAAACCCAATGACGCAAAGTACCATCTGTGGGGTAGAGAGGCGGACAATACATGCCCCACGGGGGAATAACAAGTGCCGGCTGCTAATATTAACTTATATTAGAGAAAGTGGGAGAGTCAGAGTAATAACCTGTGACATTTTCAAACAAGCAAATGTCAGATTTGCTGTTCTTTGCTGCTGCATAAAAAGACACAATCTGCTTAGTAGTATTTATAGTCAGTTGAGTTATTGTGTTTGCTCTTATTTGGTTTTGGGAGGAAAAGCAGTTTCCTGCAGTTTGCAGTTCGTGGAACCAATCAGAAATGCACCGATATTTTGTATGTCAATAGCACATTGGCGGTCACTTATATGGTCATAGTCACACTTTTGTTTTGAGTCTGTACAGAAGAAAATCAGATTAAAGATCTTAAGATGATTTTGTGCTTTTAAAGACTTCATGGTACACTAATTATAGAGCTGCTATTATAACTATTGTTTCCATTAAAATGAATCTGCTGATTATTTTCATGATTCATCATTAAGTCTCAATCAGTGTCAGAAAATACTGAAAAATGTCCATCGCAGTCTCCAAGAGTACAAGGGGAGCCTTTAAATGTCTTGTTTTACATTTAGTTTACAATTATATATAAAAACAGAACAGCAGTACAATTTAGAAGAATATGCAAACAGATGATGTAGTTGTTGATAGTTTTGCTTAAATAACTAATTGATTCTCAAGATAGTTGCCTATTAAATTTTCCCTCTATTGACTAATCAGTTCTACGACCAATCGTTGCAGCTCTAATTTATTGTGTTGCTAAGGCAGCTGTATTAGCTGAAGGAACATTCTCTTCGAAAACAAGATCACAAAAATTCCACAAACGGCAAAAAATGGCAATGGCAAATCTACTTTCAAATAACAGTATAAAACATACTGTATTATATAGTAAGTTAATAGAAGGCAATTCAAATTGTAGCCCATATTGGTGTATTTATAGAATGAATAGAAGAAAGCGCTAGTTACCATTATCAGCAACCTCAACTACTGCAGAAATGATTTGTCGATTGTTTACAGAAAGTTATTCAGTGACAATTTGGGGTTAACTGTTACGAGCCGTTTGCCAGTAACCCGAGTGCTTGTGGCCCATTGTTCAAGACACAAATCAATACAACATTTGGATCTTGTTGTATGTCACAAAGTACCCAATAAAACATAGAAATCTTACTATTTTGAGGTGTTATCAGTATTGCGGTGCGAAAAAGGTTAAGTATGTCCTGAAGGTGGCACTCAAGAAACGGTCAGAGGGTCTTAAAACCCAAACAGGGTTTTCCCCTTGATAGCCAAAATGTGCTTAGCAAATGTCATGACAATCTGCCAACTAGGTTAGGAGAAATAAAGAGATAGGAGCATGGATTAACAAACAAAATTATTTGGCAATATGGTTAGTAGCTGTTAAGATATATATATTTTTTACAACAATCAATAATGAAAATACTTGTTGTTAGTTGCAGCTCTAATCTCTGGAATCTGGATGAAAAAAAATGATTACCAACTACAGTCTCTCCAACGGAAAATCCAACACTGCTTTCTGGGAAATGAAGTGGAAAAAAACACCACAACAATGACTGCTTAGCACCAAAGATGACACCAAAATAAAACCTAAACCACATACTAACGCAGCTTCCCGTTTGCCACCCACACACAAACACAATGCCCCTATCTCCTGTGTCTCAAACAGCCAAGACAGCGAGCCAGAAAGGTTATTTTTAAAGACTTTATCTCTCCATTGCGCTGCTCCATTGTTAGCCATATTGCTGCACTGATCCAAGTGTAAACAGTAAACACCTTTGTGTGCTCTGCTCCCGCCCCCAGGGAGAGAAAAGTTACAGGGTGGATGCTGGTGATGACGACTCGTGAATACTTTTGTGTCATTATGCAGTGATTAATAATTGATGAATTAAGACGATATGATGCTACGACCATATTTTTTTCTCTTTCTTTGCTCCTCCAGATGACTCAGAGAATGACCGCAGGTCAACTCAGCCCCCTCAAGTTACAGTATTAAATATTCAAGCCATACCTCTGCATAATTTACTTTGTCAACGTACCAAGTAAATGACTTGGAGAAAAAAAAAAAAAAGAATGAATGCTTTCAGTTTGAGGACAGGAACCCAGAGCTCTGCAGAAACCTGGGACATTTTAAACAAACTCCTCTTCAGGCAAAGAGACGCCGAAGGCAGTTTTACTTCACTGCAGCAGCTCTGGGTTTATGATGCAAGTGAGTCCTTACATGTCTACGCAGGGATCAAACAGGGTAGCTAATTTTATTAAACAGACACTAATCTAACAATATTTGTGGCTTAAGACTGGATGTCTGCTGCTTGTGTGTTTGCCACAGCCTCTGTCTAATGGGTGTATCCCAGTTTGAGTTTCCTAAAAGGCTGACTATCCTCGCCAAAATGTTTCAGGGGCATCTTTCCTTTGTTTAAACACTGAAAAGCATTTTGCTCGCTCTTTGGTACCAGTATAATGGTCTTCCTTGTCATGTGATCTCTGCAAAAATTCCAGAGCGGCTACTGAAGCCCAGCGCACATGGCGGCCCAGTTTCTTACAGATGTTTTTCGTTTGTGCTGCTGCAGTCTCTGGGTTCAGAGGCACAGAGCCAGAGAGGTGATTCATGATGTGAGCCTTTTCCTTGTTATAGTCAGCAGACACAAAGTGTGCTCCGGGTTGAGAATAAACATGGACCTGGTTCTGTTTTGGTCTATTTTTTTATTTATTTTTATTATTATTATTATTATTATTATTATTATTATTATTATTATTATTATCATGATACAATAAGCTTGTAAATGATTGAAGAGAGATGTGATGGATAGCACAAACTGCTTGCTGTAGCGGTTAGGAAGTTGAAAAGAGGACTAGGCCTGTGTTTCCTTCCTTTAAACAAACATATCTGGTTACTGTTCTGTTCATCTTAACGCTTACATGTGATATGTACAGATATTTAATCACAAATTAACCACATTGAGTCATTTTCAATGTTTCTGCTTTACATGACAGATTACACTAAATACTGCAAGTCTGAAGTCATTCATGTCTGCAGCTAAATGTGTGTTCAAAGTGGGAAATGAGGTCATGTTTTGGCGTTACAGGACAGTGAAGGTGTGCGCTTTCCTGGTTTGATGCTCCATTTAATCATAGGAAGGATGCTAATGGAGGGGGGTGGGGAGGTGGGAAACAGACACATATACACATAACAACCCACCTGCCTGGCCTGACTACACTCCCCCTACATGATCAAGGTGACACAGCACCATAGAGTGTGAATTTGGGTGCGTTTCTGCACAGTATGTCACGTTTGAGAATAATATCTATCGTTTTTTAATGCAATCTGACCTATAGGAGAGTGGGGAATCTCTATAATCCTGAAGCAGTTCAATCCAGATTTGATTTCCAGTGACTAAAGAAGGTTTTTCTCTCCGTCTGTCACACACACACACACACACACACACACACACACACACACACACACACACACACACACACAGAGCCTGGCAGCATGATCTGAAGCTGTGAGTTATGTAATAGTGAGCACAGAGAGCTGCAGGCCTGAGTGCACATCTTCTTATTCCCTACACCACCAAAGCCATACACCCCCTCTATTATTACTCTACATATATGGCAAGAAAGAGCAGCAGATTCACAAACACAAAAGATGAGAGTTCACCTACACACACCTATGAGTGTGGGGGAAATGTCCATTTTGCAGCAGGTAGTTAAATAGAAGTGTACAACATTCAAATATAATGCACTTTTACAGCAACTGCAACTGCTCAACAGGTGCAATTATTTTCTTTCCTGGTGGGCGAATGTGCAACAGAATAATGCATTGGGTCTCTAAAGGGATTTTAAATGATGTCAAATATCACAAGTTGACTTTAGGTTTGAGTGCATGTAGCCTTGGTTGTATATTAACTGCATTCCACCAATAAAACCAGATGCACTAGCATTAAAGATTTATTTTTAATATTATAATCTAGTCTCTGCGGTTGTGTTGTTTATGAGGCATCTTCAATCATCCATCCATCCATCTTGCAGGCAGGCTGACATCGTGGCCTTACCTCTTCCAGCACATTCACTGTGTTCCTGCAGCTCTGCAGTCGGGTGGTGAAGCTGGATGTTGTCGGGGAATTGTAATCCTCGGTTGTCTCCGAGAGAAACTCGGACACCGATATTTGATCCGGCATCCTTTAACGGGGAAAATGTCCACAGGAGGGTTGGCGATGAATGCTCAGAAAGTCAAAACCATGTAAGATGTAAAAATAAAGAAAAAGCAGTGGGAGTCTGGTGCGAAAGCGAGCCGATGGAAGGGGAAAGCCGATTTTCCTCGCAAAACTGTGTAAAACTATCGAGATGATTAAGACGTGTCTTCTTCTCCGGTGACTTCTCAAATGACTTCACTGTTCCCCAGGGGCCATGGGAGGAGGGAATTAACTAAATTTCTGCAGGCTGTGTCCCCTCGGTGTGTCTTTTCCTTGGGAGGATGTCTAAAAGCGACGCATTTATAAATACTGTCAGTCTGCGTCTAACTAAACCTCGGAGGAAAAGCCACCGTAAAGAATAGCGGATGCCCTCATTATGCTCTACAGATGTTCAATAAACCGCTTGTCGTCAAAACAGCCCACCGTAACCAGCCTCTGTTTAGAATCTATCATAGTCCATGGTCTGCCGAGGTCGTCTTTAACTGCAGCAGGGTTTGGTCCTCTCTTCTTTAGCCGTAGTTTATATTTTTTAACGCTAAACGCTGCCGCCGACACATTCACTGCCACTCTCTCCTGCTCGGCCGCGCTCGAGCTTCCCAGAGCTAGTGTCAAGCTAACCGGAAAGAAATATGTAATTTCCGGTCAAAGTCTTCAAAATATTTTTTTTTGTTAATCCCCAAATGAATGTTTGCACCACGATTCATGTTTTAAGTAATTAGACGTCTTCATTTAAAAAGATGTTATTTAAATGTTCTTGTCACATATAGTAGGCCAATCCAATGGACATATATAAGTCTGCAAAATAACCCATATGTGGCACGAGTGTTATTATATAGCCTACTTTAAAAATAGCTGCCACCTTTTGTCACATTTTGCTAGTGTTGACCAAGATGCTGTATTTAAATGGCAAGTGTGTTAAAACTTGAGTGAACCATATAACTCCAAAAAAAAAAGCATTTTACCGCACCAAATGAGGCTCTGCTTTATACCGCATGTGTAGGCTGGAAGCTGGAAGGTACTTGTATTACTAGAAGTAGTAGCCAGTTCCAATATTGTACATGCACAGTTTATGGGAGTCTATTTGAAATTAAAAATGTTAGGACGCCATAAGCATCTTAATAGAGCTTCTGATGATTTATAATCAAATTGTTATCATAATGCACAACTACAGCTATTTTTGCAATACACGATAGAATTTTACTTTTTTATTTTGAAAACAAAATTATCCGTTTTCCGGTATTTTGGTCCCATTGGTTGCAACTTGATATATCTCTCTCCCACCCATGGATGCATTAAGAGAACAAATCGCCTGGTTGACGGGGCCGAGGAGCCACTTTACGCATGCGTGATCTAGAATCTGTGACTGCAGGGAGAGGAGAGCCCCGTTCGACTGAAGGCCTGCCATAGTAGCCATGGAAGTCGTGACCATATAGACTGTATAAAATGGTCGTGACCTTCTCCTAACCAGTTAGAGTTGTTTAGGTTGTTCATCTCTAGTTTTAGTGCACTCAAAGAACAGCCTGCAACACCCCTATTAGTTTTTAAATATCCACTTTTTAAATAGTTAACATAGAAAAGTGTAGCCAATATGCAAAGCATCATGTGATATATGATGTGTTCTAATTTTTAATAGACCCTCATATTCTCATTTGAAAATCCTCTCTCTTTCCTGTACTAATCCTACTACTCCAAACATGGACCGCCACCTTGTGGCTGTTCATTGTTATTATTTTCTGTCAAATATCGTTGTATGCCTTGAATGGGTTGTCCTAAGGCACGTATTAATAACTAATAATTAGTATACCTGTAAGCTTGGGTTCCGTTCTTCATGTTCCAAACTATAACTATAATGTTATCCGATGGAGGTTCTGTACGTGTAATGTATTGTCTGGTAAGTTAGGTTAAATTATTGGAATTCTGTTGACATATATTTTTACCCTGGTGTTTATTTTATTCTGTTGGCTTTTATTTATGGATTTAACATGTTATTGTCTTATTGTAATTTTTAGTCTTGCTCAATTCTTTTTTTATTATTGTTGCCCATTTTTTGTTTTCATCTGTGTTGTTTTAATTTTGCTCTGTGAAGCACTTTGGCATGAAAGGTGCTATACTAATAAAGTTGAGTTCAGTAACTTCTAACCATTTGCTTTTACTTTTAAAAACACTGACCGGAAGTTCCGCTTTTGATTCTCGCTAGCAACATAGCTTGGCTTGTGTTAGCTTTAAGCTAGTGAGTGTTGATAAAGTGTGTTGAACGTAGGAGTAGGTTGTTGCTGCTTCTTTAGGACATTTGTCTCAGTTTTAACAACAAGAACACACGTGAAAAGGTGGATATTGTCGCCCATTACCTGGATAGGCTTGTCATCTCGCACAAAACAGCCTGTTGTCTTCAAAACTTGTGGGAGAAGCGACAACAAACAGAGTTCAAACTGAATGGCTGAGGGCTCCTCAGGTAACGTTAACTGTTAAGTGTTGTCCAAATAATTGATAATTAACTTGCTTGCTAAGGTTTTACAGACTCTCTTTATGTGGTGAGTTAGCTAGTTTTGTTGCACAGCTAACATTAACTTTGAGCTAACATTAGCGAGCAGCTGATTGTTCATTGACGATGATACACGTTTGGCTTGCTAAGGGTTGCTAACGTTAGCCTTTCATATCAGTGTCATCAACCGACTGCATTTTTTTTTTTTAAATGGCGTCATCAGGCTATTCGTAGCTGACGTGACAACACGTGACAGTGAAATTTAATTTCTTTTTTTCCTCTATGTAATTCTTTATTAAACATTGTAAACAGACAGACATTCAGCAGGTCATAGACATACGCTGGACCGCATATCGATCAAATGATATATAAGAAAAGTAAATTAAATATAAAACATAATAAATAAACAATGACATCAATAAGTCAATGTAGCTTACTCAGGGGCTACAGAAAATAATTCTTTAAAATATAACTGTGTGCGTTCACCTTTTTGTTTGTCATAAGGGTTAATGTATGGATGTACAAATTGAATTTAACCAGAAAAATGTTAAGATTTGCGAAGGGCTTCTTTGGGAAGAATCTTGCCATATGTATGTGAAATGTATTAACTACAAGCATACGATTTGTCTTTTAACTCAAAGGTTTATTGCTACATTTGAATTTAGTAATAATGTCTTTATGAGTGTCCAGTCTTGCTATAAACACATTTCTCTATGTCTCTCCAAAACACAGATGAAGGGGGGGGGGGGGTTGGGGGGGGGAGGGACAAAACAACAACAACTTTTAAGACTGTCACTTTTTGTATTTGCAGACCCACCCAACCTCAATCCAGATGAGGCGTCGCATCAAAGACCCTATCAGCATCACAAATCCGGAAGAGGCCGGTCCAGATACAACAATGACAGAAACCTGAATAGCTATGATCCTTCTCAACAATATGGACACTTTCAGCAGGGCTTTAAATTCCAATTTAGCCATGATAATTCAAATGATGCATTGCGTCAGCATCCTTTCTACCAACGAGAGGATGGAGCCAGAAGGCGAGGCACAGGCAGAGGTAGAGGAAGGAGAGAAGGGAATAGAAGTGTAAATGGCAATTTTGGGAGCTCCAGTTGGCAAAGACCTGGAGGTGACGTTGGCCTGTATAGTGGTAACAACAGGGGTGTTGAGGGGTTTCACTCTGGGGCACATCCCATGTATGATGGACCTGATAGACCCAGCTGGCGAAGAGAAGATGTAAATAGGAATTTTGAACAATCCAATGAAGACCCGGATGCCCGGGTTAAAAAACCCAGGAAGTTTAGCCAGGATCAGAGGAGAGGACAACGAAATGAAAGGGGTACTCACTTAAAGGAGAACAACACTGTAGTAGAGGGTCAGAGGTCAAATGACACCAAAGGAGAAAGCCCTCCTTCAGACATCAGGGAAAGAATTAAGAGGAGCAAGACGGGTCCAGACTCTCAGCATGACGATCATCAGAGGAAGCCGACTGAAGCAAAGCGACGGCAAGGACCAATCAAACCGCCCAAACCATCATTTGAAGAGGAAACGGGCTCAGAGAGGGGGGCCAGTGTCCAAGATGACTCTGGGCGTGGCAGATCATCTCAGGAAAGTAAAGCTGGACAAGGCTCAGGACGACACACACACCTTCAGGCCAGAGGGGGGAGAAGAACCCATCAGCAAAACCACAGGCCAGGCCAGAGGAACTGGGACAAGATGCCAGAGAGCAAGGAGACACAGACCGGTGAGACCTTAACTTCCTGTAAACTCTTATATAGAAACTAGAGATGTTCCGATACCAGTATCGGTATCAGCTCCGATACTGCCTAAAACGCTGGTATCGGGAAGTACTGGAGTTTATGCACCGATCCGATACCACGTAATAAAGCCCTAAAGTAAAAATACGTTAAAGTAGTTTATTTATGTTCTTTTTCCGTTATAACTGACTGTCAAACTGCATAATAAAAGAACGTTCTGGGGCATTCATGTTTCACAAAGAGTTTAACCTGAGCCAGACCGACAACAAAGATAGAAATAATATCACATCCATACAGGGATAGTAGTATACTATACATATTATTATGTTAAAACATAATAAAATATATGACACACTGGTATCGGATCTGTACTCGGTATCGGCCGATACGCAAGTTCAGGTATCGGAATCTGTATCGGGAAGCAAAAAATGGTATCGGACCATCTCTATTAGAAACTAAAGAGGTAGTGCCATTTAACCGCTTCTTGATATTGCCCTTAATTTTCATATTGAGTAGCTTTAAAGTTACATAAAACAATTCTCTAACACTGGTTGACAATATAGTATATTCTGTTTGTGCTTATTCTAGCCCTTGAAACCAATATACATTTGAGTTGTCTTGTGCATCATTCTATACTCAAACACCTTGTAATTTAGCATCATATATTTTGATATAATTCTGTGGGTTTGAACAGGGCTCCTCACCACATCAGTATTCTCTGAAGGAGCTGCCTAAGGGTTCTTTAGGTTAAAGAAGTGAATTGTCTGAATCGCTCTTGTCTCCTGACCCTCTGATCTCTCCCCTCCACAGGGTGTCTGATTGAGCAGCTGTCTGAGGAGAAGTATGAGTGCATGGTTTGCTGTGATGTCATCCGGTGCATGGCCCCGGTGTGGAGCTGCCTGAGCTGCTTCCACGTCTTCCACCTGAACTGCATCAAGAAGTGGGCTCGATCCCCGGCCTCTCAGGCGGACGGTACAAATCCTATAACAACCTCTGGATCTTTGCTTTTCCGTTTTTAAGCAGCGCTGATTCACAGTCCACTCAGTATGGTTATCTCTGTGAGGTTACAAAACAACAGGCCCTCAGCATAATCCACTGTAATGCATAATACTGTTATATAGATGGACAATACCTACAATATCCCCCCCCCCGCTCTCAGGCTTTGAAGTTCCTGCTGCATCAACAGTGTATTGTGATGCATTGCACTTTGGGGCCAGTGGGAATATCTGCTGTTCTCACCTTCTGTTTCTCTGAAAGCTTATTTAAAAGAATAAATGATTTATACTAAAGCAAAGCTGTTTTTCAGAATCACCTGAAGGTTGGCGCTGTCCGGCCTGCCAGAATGTTACACTGAAACAGCCGATATCCTACACCTGCTTCTGTGGTGAGTGACTGTTTCATTCGTGCAATTAAATATATATTATAAATCATAATCTATTAGTTGAGGTGGGTAATGTATAATTTGGTCTGGTAACACTCTTTTCTTCCCCATTTTTAAAATGCCTATAACCCATCAAGTCTGTCACCGAGGTCATCACTCTTTTTGTTCCATATTTGATTGGCAGGTAAAGTGACAAACCCCGAGTGGCAGCGCAGTGAGATTCCTCACAGCTGTGGTGACATGTGTGGGAAGAAAAGGAGCGGAGTAGACTGCAACCACCCCTGTAACATGTGAGCCTTGAAAATCACAGGAGGACTGTATTTTGATGGTGTCTTTCTTTTGTAATCTTGGGATATTTTCATGGAAACAATGTGTTGGCCTGGATGGGAACACTGTGGGGGACAGTACATACAGCAAGAATGAAATCTGTAAAGTATGCAGCAAAAACTACACAATACAACTTTAATTTAATTAATGTGATAATTACAATGTAGTGGATGGATTTTGCATGTATTGTTTAACAATTGCACATGATTATTTTAATATAACTGTATTTAAATGTCATCAATCCAGAATTCCCCAGAGAGTATTTTTTTTCTGTCTCCGTTCAGCTTATGTCACCCTGGACCTTGTCCACAATGTCCTGCCTTTATAACAAAATCCTGTATCTGCGGGAAGACCAGGTACTCTACATTTCAATCATGTTTGCATCTCTCTGTGTATCTTATGTATGTATTTTTGGACATTGTGTATTTATGTGTTACCTGAAGAGGTTGCTTTCTTTATCTGAGGTTTTGTTATCATAATATTGATAGAACTATATCTTTGCAGTCAACCAATGCGCTGTGGCCAGGGTACAGTGCTCCAGTGTGACAAGGTGTGTGGTGCCTTACTCAACTGTGCTAAACACACCTGCACCCAGGTGTGCCACAGTGGCGCATGTCAACCCTGCCAGCTGCAAGTTCAGCAGGGTGAGACTCACTTTGCCAGCTCCATACAATGTTTGGACAGATAAAAAAAATTGCCCTCCAATTTTCTTTTAAAACTTGGCAACCTGGTCTTTTCAGCAACTCATAATTTTCTTCTGTTAATTTTCTTTAGTATGCTACTGTGACGTTACCACTCGTAAAGTCCTGTGTGGCACAGATAAAGAAGGATTTGATGGCTCAGGACATTTCTCCTGTCAAAAATTATGTGGGAAGTAAGTCTGACCTTGTGGCATCAATGATGTCCATCCTCTGTTAGTAATGAAGGTTTTTATTTCAGTTAGACAGTTCTCACCACTGACCTGACACTGACTTTCCTTCATTCAGGATGCTAAACTGCGAAGCTCACCGGTGCCAGCAGGAGTGCCACCGCGGTCCGTGCCAGCTATGCCCACGCTCCCCGAGCTTGGTGAAAACGTGTCCCTGCAGTCAGACACCACTGACCAAACTCCTGGAACTGGGCTACTCTGAGCGACGAAGCTGCTCTGATGTCATCCCCTCCTGTGGAAAGACATGCAACCAACCCCTGGCTTGTGGCTCCAGCGGTAAGTGTCTTAACTAGGAAAAGTACAGGTTTGTGCGCACTCTCCCGCTAGATTGTTAATAATTTCTCATAACAGTGTAACTGGTTAAGGGTGGGAAGTGAAGCTATCCTTGCACAAGATCTGAAACTAACCAGGTACAGGATATGAAAACATGACAGGTCTGAAAGCTCTTAAATGTGGAAAATGTCAAGCAATATTTGGGTCCAACAAGTTTATTTTATTTAAAACCATTTCTTTAATAAAATTACATGTTACATGAGTGCGATGGATTTAATCTTTTCAGTTTTGCTAACTGAAATCCACAGTTTTTAAAATGTTTTAAGAAAAAAAGACAGAGAATTCAAAGAGAAGCCATCAAACGTCATGATGTCGGACTTTATCTGTCCACATCTAAAGACCTTGTTAAGCCGTAGGTTTTTATATTTGCTTGCATATTCTGACGTTTTTATTTTTCCTCCACCATTTTCCATCAGGCTCTTTTCAATCCTGAGGGACAATGTTTTTATTTTGGGTGTTTGGACATGATGTGCATTACGTTGAGTTTGCATGCATTGTTCTAACACTTTGTCAGGACTCAAAGAAACTGTGTTATTTCAGACACCATCCATCTGTGTAAGAAGTTGTGCCACGAGGACAGCTGCGGGCCCTGCTCCCTGAGCTCGACTATCAGATGCAGATGTGGCTCCAAGACCAAGGTAGGCAGAAACACCAGCAGAACATTTATCTTCCGCATTGGTTCCACTGTCATTAGTTATACTTTGGTTATGATATCAAAGAGTTCCAAATCTGTGTTTTTCAGGAGGTGCCATGTGCAACGATCCAAAAAGAAGGTGAGATTTAAACAAATTCAGATGAAATTGAACAAATGTGAGATCACCACCTACTTACACTGTCTGGTATTTCACTTCTGGCTATTTCTATTCCAGAAGAGCTTGTCTTCACTTGTGAGAAGCGCTGCAACAAGAAGCGCTCCTGTGGCCGACACAAGTGCGGCGAGCTGTGTTGTGTGGTGAGTATTCAGTGACTCTTTGTCAATGTTGTGTAGTTTATACTGTCCAAACTGCAGATAGAATTAAACAAATTGATGTTAAAAGTGGCAAAAGAGCTGAGACGATGCTGGTGGTGTAATTGTTGACTTGTGATACTCTGTTTAATAATATAAAAACGGTTTTAGACTACTGAACATGTGGCTTTTCTTCCACCAAAAGCACTGTAGGCAAGTTAACCTGACAAATATGTATAAATAAAGTGCTTGACTAAAACTGTACAGTGATGTAAGGTTGAATGCCATTTAGCAATTTGTAAGCTTAAATCGAGTACCTACAATCATCACGTTTATGGGAGTTTTAATGCAACCTAGACACAAAGAGGTTAGATTCACATCTGGAGGGGACACACAAATTCATTACAGCTTGCAGCACACATCTGATCAAAGTGTTGACAGCTCTTATATATTGAGGTCTTACAATTAATCAAAATAGCAATTCAAGTTTGGTTATTGGGACAGCGCTAAGCGATAGGAGGTGGTGTCACTGGTTTCTGTCTGTCCGTCCAGAATGTGGAGCACAAGTGCCAACTGATCTGCGGCTACAAGCTCAACTGTGGCCTCCACCGCTGCCAGGAGCCTTGTCACCGTGGAAACTGTGAGCCCTGCTGGCAGTCCAGTGAGTCCTGCAGGCGTTTTTAGTGGTCCCACAGCACTGTATTTTATAAGCCAAGTCTCAGAAGTACCACGTAGTTATTCTGCCATTCAAAAAAAAATAATAATAATAATAATAATCTGAGGTTTTTATATCATCATCATTTTTTGTCCTTTATGGTATTATGTTTGGCCATGATGTTGCCACACAGCTCATATCCTATGTGGTAGGCCTGCACGATTAATCGTTATAAAATCGCGGTCTCGATTCACCCTGTTCACGATTATATTTTTAAATAACTTCGATTTTTGTTTTGATTTAAAAGAAATACTAATTTAATAATTTTTTTTTTTTTTTTTATGACTTTGATTCTCATTTAATTTTACTTGCCAACTGCATCACACACGCTACTACTTTCTTCCGTGAGTTTTAAACATAGACTGTATAAAAAAGGTTTTCAAGCGCTGCAATGCTCTCCCTTCTCTTCATTGAAGCCTCTATGTTTACAGGCTTGTGGTTGATGCGCAATGTGCTATAGGTGCCAAAAAAAATCTATGTTTGGTACTGCCAATTTGTTGTGTTTTGTCATGGTTCATGTGTGCAACAAACATTACACTTCGTAAGAAAAAACTCATGGCAGAAAATCGTGATCAATTCTAAGCTAAAAAATCGTAAGTCATATTTTTCCCCGAATCGTGCAGGCCTACTATGTGGTATCCCATGATTCCTTCTGTGTGTAGGTTTTGATGAGCTGGCGTGTCACTGCGGGCTCACTGTCTTGTACCCGCCCATCCCCTGTGGCACAAAGCCACCGGAGTGCAAAAACATGTGTACGAGAAGACACGAGTGTGACCACCCAGGTGAGATAAAAGTGTAAACGTTCACACTGCAGTCGTAAACTGTAAGTGAGAATCTTAACATGTATCTCTCATTTAGTGTTCCACAACTGCCACAGTGAAGAGAAGTGTCCACCTTGCACATACCTCACTAAGAAATGGTGCATGGGAAAGCACGAGGTAACACCCCCTGAGCTGACAATTTGCATAACTCGTTTCCTTCCTATTTTTACTGTGATTAAAGTGACACGTTTTTTGGCCCACAGCAACGCAGCAACATCCCATGTCATCTGCAAGACATTTCATGTGGCCTGACATGTAATAAGCTGCTGCCCTGTGAAATGCACCGCTGCAGACGGATCTGCCACCGGGGCGAGTGTTTGACAGGAGGCAGCTGCCAGCAGCCCTGCGCCCTGCCTCGTCCAGACTGTGGCCACCCGTGCTCCGCTCCCTGTCATAAAGGCAGCAGCTGCCCACGCACCACCTGCACTGCCAAGGTACAACACACCGCCACAGAGAGCAGCTGGACTTGCAGTAGCTGAAATACAGCTTACAAAGTTTGTGCAGATGGTTGTTGTTACATCAAGGCTCGGATTCATGGGGAGTTTAGGCATATTTCCCCACCATCAAAAGTGGGGGGAAAAAAACCTTAAAACCTTATTCCCCTGATGAAAAATGTTTTTTTTAGTCAATAAATTCAGTTGTATGAATGTGTCAAATCTCTAATTATTGAATGTTATGTTCAGCAGTCAAGCTTTGTATTATTTCTGTTCCTTTTAGCTACACGTGGATTGCATCTGCTGTTATATATAGTTAACTTGGATGAAATAATAACATTTCAGTGGCAGTCCTCCAAATTCAAAAGCTCAACAAACAATGAGACCTTTCACAGCTGCAGGAATTCTTCATATGAGCAGCATGCACAAAGCAACCTATTTGTCTCCTTACAACAATTTTTTGCACCAGACTGAAGTCTATTCCCTCATATGTATAACGCTAGTAGTGGAGTCTGATTCTTCACCTCTTTTTCTTTACAGGTCGCTCTACAGTGTGATTGTGGTCGAAGAAAGGAAATGGTGGCCTGCACAGAGGCAGCCTCTTCATATCAGAGGTCAGTTAAAGGGTTTCTGTGTTCAGCTGTTTGAATTTGTAATATGAAGTGGTTGAAATGTCCCTCAATCCTCTGTACTGCAGGTATGCAGCCATCGCCATGGCCAGTAAACTGTCTGACATGCAGCTCGGTGACTCCATGGACATTGGCCCATTCCTCACTAAGAAGGAGCTGAAACAGACCAGGTAGAGTAATGGACTGCGGCCAAAGCTGTTGATGTAAAGTGTTTGCCGACGCACGCAAAATGGCTGAGGAAATGGACATGAAAGGCCATTCTCTGCAGTGATTTTAGTACAGTTGCAAGGTGTGGCACGGGGCAGTTTCTTTAAATCAATATGAAACGTTATTTAAATGTGCTTCTGCATAGAAATGGATTTCCTGTTCACTATGAGTGATTACTTTTTGTTTGTGTATTAATATTTAAATAAATCAATCAAATGTAATGCATTTAATGGATTACAGCAGCTACAGCAGCCACTCAGAACTATCCGTTTCATAAGAATCATTTTAGTACAGAAAGTTGAAACAAACGAGCAGAGAATCGGCGTCCAACTTAAAAGATTTGATGTGAAATCTGCCTGCATGTTTAAATAATCACGTTTTGTTTTCTTAGGCTTGAATGTGATCAAGAGTGTGCTACTTTGGAGAGAAACAGACGTTTGGCTGAGGCGTTGCAGATAGACTCATCTTCTGACCCCTTCAACGCCCGCTGTACTTCTGTATACAGCGACAGCCTCAAAGAGGATGCCAGGTTTGTCTGTTTTACCACATTAGCATTATTATTATTATTTCTGACCATTTATAAATTGCACTACTGTAGTTTCTTAATCTTGCCTGTGCTGTTGGTTCCCACGGCCAAACAATAAAGATGTTCTGTTCATCCTCTCTTTTAGAAAAGACCTGAAATTTGTCACAGAGGTAGAAGAGGAGATCAAGAATCTTGTTGAGCTTGCTAATAAGGTAAGATGATATAAGGAATCCCCTGTGCCAGAATGGTTTGTTTGGGGGACCTCTTGCGCTCCCTCTGGTGGCTGTGTTGAGAGCCCACTACTCTTGGGCAACAATAACTGAGGACAAACTGATAAAATGTTTTGAAGTTGCACGTTGATTAACCCAAACTTCTGTCCTGAACATTTCAATACTAAAGCATCTTACTGATTTGGCATTTGCATCAAGGCAAATTGTACTTTATTGTCCCTAAGGAAAGTAATGTCCCAGGCTGTCAGTTCACATACAACACTGTAAGGCAGAGTTGGAACATCTGGTACACCATCAAGTAAGGCACAACAAAAGGTCAAAATGTTCCTCAGTATCTCTAAGTAGTATTTACTTTTTGCCCTGTGACTTGCATGGGCTGCTTAGAACTAGTCAGTTTAGGAAAAAAGATACGCCTACCTGATTAGACCCATTTTTAGCTGTCTAAACCCACAACTTGCATCATTTTTAATTATTATTCTATTATTTATTTTGTACGCTATTATAATATAAAAAAATGTATATTATTTTCTGACTCAGTTGTTGTATATTCAGCTGTTTTTGAGCTTGGTCAATTCTCCAGTGGACCTGCAAGACTGAGACCAGCTGTGGTTGCTTGTAGATGTCTGGCAGGACGGCGAAGCCTCTTTAGTAACTGTTTCTAAGCCAGACTTAATTAGTAGGTACCTCATGGGGCAGTTAGAAAAATATTCTCCATATTCTTTTTTTAGCTTTGTTGGATGCATTCATGCTAACAGGAGTGAGGCTGTCAAGGTCACTGTTGCTTTGATTTCTTTGCCAAATGTAAAAATGTATTTTTTTGGAACAATGAATCATGGTTGCAAAGCTTTTCTGCCTAAGAGTCTGCTTATGAAAGGTTTTATCATATTTTCTCACACCTTAAAGTTGCTACATACCGTGCTGCCTTTACTGACTTCATTATTTGCCCTTGGCATTCTTGTGTGGGCTTCTACTTTCACAAAAGTGACTCAGTGAGGTTATTACATTTTATTATCTATCAACATTTTCCTTCCATACTTTCAAATTAGCTTCTAGCAGATATGCCAGGTGCCACTTGTTGTTTTCCCAACCTCTCCATGTGTAGTACACTACTATAAAAATAAACCGGTCAGACACGCCACAGAAAACATACACCACATGCCCAAAAGTACGTGGACATCCACACATTACACCCATATGTGATTGTTGAATGTCTCATGTCTTCCCTCTGGGAAGGCTTTTGGTTTCAGATTATGGAACCTGGCTGCAGGGATGTGTTACCATTCAGCCACAAGAGCATTAGTTAGGTTGGACACTGATGTTGTTCAATAAGGCCTAAATGATATTCGGTGTTGGATGGAGTTGTAGTCGGAGCTCTGTGCAGGCCAGTCACATTCTTCCACACCAGACTGAGAAAACTATTTCTTTATGGACCTGGCTTTTTGCACAGGGGTATTGTCATGTAGAAACAGGAAAGGGTATTCCCCAAACTGTTGCCACAAAAGTATCACTGCATGCTGTAGCATCGCAATTTCCCTTAACTAGAACTAAGGGGCCACTCGTCAAAAGTAGCCCAGACCTTTTGTAGAGGTTGGAATGGTAAAATGAACTTGTATTTCACAAGAAAAGAACAACTTTTTTGGGGGGAATTTTTAGGAGAGTCTGAAAAAATGAAATCGGATTGTTTCCTATCATTTCACGACCCTTCAGGTTTGTGTTGCATCCAGTGCTCCTGACCTCCCAGTTTATTTGAGAATAGATTTTAAATGTAGTTGAGTGCTAGAAACACCAACTCCACTCGTTCCCAACATGTAAATGTCACCGAAGGGCAGCAGGAGAGTAGATCAGTGAGGCTTTGAAATGCTTTCTCGTATAAATCCCTAATGCACAAGCATTACTGATGTTTGCAGGGGAAACAGCCAAAGAGGAGCCACTGTTTTCCACCCATGAACAGAGAACACCGGAAGATCATCCACGAGCTGGCCGAGGTCTATACCGTGGAGAGCGTGAGCTACGACAGCGAGCCCAAACGCAATGTGGTCATCACAGCCCAAAAGTAAGACCTTTTTCAAACAGTAACACACATGCAGCCTGGATATCTTCGTTTCAAATAAAAGTGTTGGTTGTGGATTTGAAGAATTTGTGTATTTGTGTATTTTGATCATTTTCTCAGGGGAAAGTCCGCCTGTCCAAACTCAACCCTGACAGCACTGATCGAGAGAGAGACGGCTGTGAGGGCCCCTCCTCCCATCGCTCATATCAAACAGCACAGCAGCAAGTAAGTCTTCTTCTGTGGTTAAAGAGGCTGTTCTGTAACTAGAGGGTCACAAACCGGATCCCCACAACATGCCAAATGTCACAGAAGTGTCCTTTTTCATCATATGTTGCTGTTGGTTCTTGTTAGTTTTCAGTTTTCCAGCTAATGACTCATTTTCCTCTTGATTCTCCTGCCAGGGCTGTGAGTGGAGGCACCTGGTCGAAGATGGTTAAGGAAGAGCCTGTGATAGATTATTTTGATGTCCAGGACTAAAATGAGGCCACAAC